>NC_134834.1:105513647-105593238 GCF_004210375.1 Tachypleus tridentatus
TGTTATATCCCAACAAAAATTACTAAATAGGTGGTGGTAAATGAACATTTAGTGTTATATCCCACAAAAATTACTAACAAGTGGTGGTAAATGAGCATTTAGTCTTATATTCCACAAAAGTTACTAAATAAGTGGTGGTAAATGAGACATCTAGTGTTATATCTCTACAAAAGTTACTAAATAAGTGGTGGTAAATGAGCATTTAGTGTTATATCTCACAAAATTACTAAATAAGTGGTGGTAAAATGAATATTTAGTGTTATATTCCACAAAATTACTAAATAAGTGGTGGTAAATGAGCATTTAGTGTTATATTCCACAAAATACTACTAAATAAGTGGTGGTAAATGAGCATTTAATGTTATATTCTAAGTGGTGGTAAATGAGCATTTAGTGTTATATTTCACAAAATTACTAAATAAATGGTGGTGAATGAACATTTAGTGTTATATCCACAAAAAAATTACTAAATAAGTGGGTGGTAAATGAGCATTTAGTGTTATATTCCTCAAAATTACTAAATAAGTGGTGGTAAATGAGCATTTAATGTTGATATCTCTAAGTGGTGGTAAATGAGCATTTAGTGTTATATTTCACAAAATTACTAAATAAATGGTGGTGAATGAACATTTAGTGTTATATTCCACAAAATTACTAAATAAATGGTGGTAAATGAGCATTTAGTGTTATATTCCACAAAAATTACTAAATAAGTGGTGGTAAATGAGCATTTAGTGTTATATTCCACAAAATTACTAAATAAGTGGTGGTAAATGAGCATTTAGTGTTATATTCCACAAAATTATTAAATAAGTGGTGGTAAATGAGCATTTAGTGTTATATTCCACAAAATTACTAAATAAGTGGTGGTAAATGAGCATTTAATGTTATATCTCTAAGTGGTGGTAAATGAGCATTTAGTGTTATATTTCACAAAATTACTAAATAAATGGTGGTGAATGAACATTTAGTGTTATATTCCACAAAAGTTACTAAATAAGTGGTGGTAAATGAGCATTTAGTGTTATATTCCCACAAAGTTACTAAATAAGTGATAAATGAGCATTTAGTGTTTATATTCCACAAAATTACTAAATAAGTGGTGGTAAATGAACATTTAGTGTTATATTCCACAAAATTACTAAATAAGTGGTGGTAAATGAGCATTTAGTGTTATATTTCACAAAAATTATAAATAAATGGTGGTGAATGAACATTTAGTGTTATATTCACAAAAATTACTAAATAAGTGGTGGTAAATGAGCATTTAGTGTTATATTCCACAAAATTACTAAATAAATGGTGGTAAATGAACATTTAGTGTTATATCCCACAAAATTACTAAATAAGTGGTGGTAAATGAACATTTAGTGTTATATTCCACAAAAATTACTAAATAAGTGGTGGTAAATGAGCATTTAGTGTTATATTCCACAAAATTACTAAATAAGTGGTGGTAAATGAGCATTTAGTGTTATATTCCACAAAGTTACTAAATAAGTGGTGGTAAATGAGCATTTAGTGTTATATTCCACAAAATTACTAAATAAGTGGTGGTAAATGAGCATTTAGTGTTATATTCCACAAAATTACTAAATAAATTGGTGGTAAATGAGCATTTAGTGTTATATTCCACAAAATTACTAAATAAGTGGTGGTAAATGAGCATTTAGTGTTATATTCCATTACTAAGTGGTGGTAAATGAGCATTTAGTGTTATATTTCACAAAATTACTAAATAAATGGTGGTAAATGAACATTTAGTGTTATATTCCACAAAATTACTAAATAAGTGGTGGTAAATGAGCATTTAGTGTTATATTCCACAAGATTAAATAAGTGAGCTAAATGAGCATTTAAGTGGTGGTAAATGAGCATTTAATGTTATATTGTTATATCCTGGTGGTAAATGAGCATTTAGTGTTATATTTCACAAAAATTACTAAATAAATGGTGGTGAATGAACATTTAGTGTTATATTCCACAAAATTACTAAATAAATGGTGGTCAATGAGCATTTAGTGTTATATTCCACAAAAATTACTAAATAAGTGGTGGTAAATGAACATTTAGTGTTATATTCCACAAAATTACTAAATAAGCGGTGGTAAATGAGCATTTAGTGTTATATTCCACAAAATTACTTAATTAGTGGTGGTAAATGAGCATTTAGTGTTATATTCCACAAAAATTACTAAATAAATGGTGGTAAATGAGCATTTAATGTTATATTCTAGTCTAAGTGGTGGTAAATGAGCATTTAGTGTTATATTTCACAAAATTACTAAATAAATGGTGGTGAATGAACATTTAGTGTTATATTCCACAAAGTTACTAAATAAGTGGTGGTAAATGAGCATTTAGTGTTATATTCTACAAAATTACTAAATAAGTGGTGGTAAATGAGCATTTAGTGTTATATTCCACAAAATTACTAAATAAGTGGTGGTAAATGAACATTTAGTGTTATATTCCACAAAATTACTAAATAAGTGGTGGTAAATGAGCATTTAATGTTATATTTCACAAAATTACTAAATAAATGGTGGTGAATGAACATTTAGTGTTATATTCCACAAAATTATTAAATAAGTGGTGGTAAATGAGCATTTAGTGTTATATTCCACAAAGTTACTAAATAAGTGGTGGTAAATGAACATTTAGTGTTATATTCCACAAAGTTACTAAATAAGTGGTGGTAAATGAACATTTAGTGTTATATTCCACAAAATTACTAAATAAATGGTGGTAAATGAGCATTTAGTGTTATATTCCACAAAAAATTACTAAATAGGTGGTGGTAAATGAACATTTAGTGTTATATTCCACAAAATTACTAAATAAGTGGTGGTAAATGAGCATTTAGTGTTATATTCCACAAAGTTAGTAAATAAGTGGTGGTAAATGAGCATCTAGTGTTATATACCACAAAGTTACTAAATAAGTGGTGGTAAATGAGCATTTAGTGTTATATTCCACAAAATTACTAAATAAGTGGTGGTAAATGAACATTTAGTGTTATATTCCACAAAATTACTAAATAAGTGGTGGTAAATGAGCATTTAGTGTTATATTCCACAAAATTACTAAATAAGTGGTGGTAAATGAGCATTTAATGTTATATTCTAAGTGGTGGTAAATGAGCATTTAGTGTTATATTTCACAAAATTACTAAATAAATGGTGGTGAATGAACATTTAGTGTTATATTCCACAAAATTACTAAATAAGTGGTGGTAAATGAGCATTTAGTGTTATATTCCACAAAATTACTAAATAAGTGGTGGTAAATGAGCATTTAATGTTATATTCTAAGTGGTGGTAAATGAGCATTTAGTGTTATATTCCACAAAATTACTAAATAAATGGTGGTAAATGAACATTTAGTGTTATATTCCACAAAATTACTAAATAAATGGTGGTAAATGAGCATTTAGTGTTATATTCCACAAAAATTACTAAATAGGTGGTGGTAAATGAACATTTAGTGTTATATTCCACAAAATTACTAAATAAGTGGTGGTAAATGAGCATTTAGTGTTATATTCCACAAAATTACTAAATAAGTGGTGGTAAATGAGCATTTAGTGTTATATTCCACAAAATTACTAAATAAGTGGTGGTAAATGAGCATTTAATGTTATATTCTAAGTGGTGGTAAATGAGCATTTAGTGTTATATTTCACAAAAATTACTAAATAAATGGTGGTAAATGAACATTTAGTGTTATATTCCACAAAATTACTAAATAAGTGGTGGTAAATGAGCATTTAGTGTTATATTCTACAAAGTTACTAAATAAGTGGTGGTAAATGAGCATTTAGTGTTATATTCCACAAAATTACTAAATAAGTGGTGGTAAATGAGCATTTAGTGTTATATTCCACAAAATTACTAAATAAGTGGTGGTAAATGAGCATTTAGTGTTATATTCCACAAAATTACTAAATAAATGGTGGTAAATGAGCATTTAGTGTTATATTCCACAAAATTACTAAATAAGTGGTGGTAAATGAGCATTTAGTGTTATATTCCACAAAATTAATAAATAAGTGGTGGTAAATGAACATTTAGTGTTATATTCCACAAAACTACTAAATAAGTGGTGGTAAATGAGCATTTAGTGTTATATTCCACAAAATTACTAAATAAGTGGTGGTAAATGAGCATTTAGTGTTATATTCCACAAAATTACTAAATAAGTGGTGGTAAATGAGCATTTAGTGTTATATTCTACAAAATTACTAAATAAGTGGTGGTAAATGAGCATTTAGTGTTATATTCTACAAAATTACTAAATAAGTGGTGGTAAATGAACATTTAGTGTTATATTCCACAAAATTACTAAATAAGTGGTGGTAAATGAGCATTTAGTGTTATATTCCACAAAATTACTAAATAAGTGGTGGTAAATGAGCATTTAATGTTATATTCTAAGTGGTGGTAAATGAGCATTTAGTGTTATATTTCACAAAATTACTAAATAAATGGTGGTGAATGAACATTTAGTGTTATATTCCACAAAATTACTAAATAAGTGGTGGTAAATGAGCATTTAGTGTTATATTCCACAAAGTTACTAAATAAGTGGTGGTAAATGAGCATTTAGTGTTATATTCCACAAAATTACTAAATAAGTGGTGGTAAATGAACATTTAGTGTTATATTCCACAAAATTACTAAATAAGTGGTGGTAAATGAGCATTTAGTGTTATATTCCACAAAATTACTAAATAAATGGTGGTGAAATGAACATTTAGTGTTATATTCCACAAAATTACTAAATAAGTGGTGGTAAATGAGCATTTAGTGTTATATTCCACAAAATTACTAAATAAGTTACTAAATAAGTGGTGGTAAATGAGCATTTAGTGTTATATTCCACAAAGTTACTAAATAAGTGGTGGTAAATGAACATTTAGTGTTATATTCCACAAAATTACTAAATAAGTGGTGGTAAATGAGCATTTAGTGTTATATTCCACAAAATTACTAAATAAGTGGTGGTAAATGAACATTTAGTGTTATATTCCACAAAATTACTAAATAAGTGGTGGTAAATGAGCATTTAGTGTTATATTCCACAAAATTACTAAATAAGTGGTGGTAAATGAGCATTTAGTGTTATATTCCACAAAATTACTAAATAAGTGGTGGTAAATGAGCATTTAGTGTTATATTCCACAAAATTACTAAATAAGTGGTGGTAAATGAGCATTTAGTGTTATATTCCACAAAATTACTAAATAAGTGGTGGTAAATGAGCATTTAGTGTTATATTCCACAAAATTACTAAATAAGTGGTGGTAAATGAGCATTTAATGTTATATTCTAAGTGGTGGTAAATGAGCATTTGGTGTTATATTCCACAAAATTACTAAATAAATGGTGGTAAATGAACATTTAGTGTTATATTCCACAAAATTACTAAATAAGTGGTGGTAAATGAGCATTTAATGTTATATTCTAAGTGGTGGTAAATGAGCATTTAGTGTTATATTTCACAAATTACTAAATAAATGGTGGTGAATGAACATTTAGTGTTATATTCCACAAAATTACTAAATAAGTGGTGGTAAATGAGCATTTAGTGTTATATTCCACAAGATTACTAAATAAGTGGTGGTAAATGAGCATTTAATGTTATATTCTAAGTGGTGGTAAATGAGCATTTAATGTTATATTCTAAGTGGTGGTAAATGAGCATTTAGTGTTATATTTCACAAAATTACTAAATAAATGGTGGTGAATGAACATTTAGTGTTATATTCCACAAAATTACTAAATAAATGGTGGTAAATGAGCATTTAGTGTTATATTCCACAAAATTACTAAATAGGTGGTGGTAAATGAGCATTTAGTGTTATATTCCACAAAATTACTAAATAAGTGGTGGTAAATGATCATTTAGTGTTATATTCCACAAAATTACTAAATAAGTGGTGGTAAATGAGCATTTAGTGTTATATTCCACAAAATTACTAAATAAATGGTGGTAAATGAGCATTTAATGTTATATTCTAAGTGGTGGTAAATGAGCATTTAGTGTTATATTTCACAAAATTACTAAATAAATGGTGGTGAATGAACATTTAGTGTTATATTCCACAAAGTTACTAAATAAGTGGTGGTAAATGAGCATTTAGTGTTATATTCTACAAAGTTACTAAATAAGTGGTGGTAAATGAGCATTTAGTGTTATATTTCACAAAATTACTAAATAAGTGGTGGTAAATGAACATTTAGTGTTATATTCCACAAAATTACTAAATAAGTGGTGGTAAATGAGCATTTAATGTTATATTTCACAAAATTACTAAATAAATGGTGGTGAATGAACATTTAGTGTTATATTCCACAAAATTATTAAATAAGTGGTGGTAAATGAGCATTTAGTGTTATATTCCACAAAGTTACTAAATAAGTGGTGTTAAATGAACATCTAGTGTTATATTCCACAAAGTTACTAAATAAGTGGTGGTAAATGAACATTTAGTGTTATATTCCACAAAATTACTAAATAAATGGTGGTCAATGAGCATTTAGTGTTATATTCCACAAAATTACTAAATAGGTGGTGGTAAATGAACATTTAGTGTTATATTCCACAAAATTACTAAATAAGTGGTGGTAAATGAGCATTTAGTCTTATATTCCACAAAGTTACTAAATAAGTGGTGGTAAATGAGCATTTAGTGTTATATTCTACAAAGTTACTAAATAAGTGGTGATAAATGAGCATTTAGTGTTATATTCTACAAAATTACTAAATAAGTGGTGGTAAATGAACATTTAGTGTTATATACCACAAAATTACTAAATAAGTGGTGGTAAATGAGCATTTAGTGTTATATTCCACAAAATTACTAAATAAGTGGTGGTAAATGAGCATTTAATGTTATATTCTAAGTGGTGGTAAATGAGCATTTAGTGTTATATTTCACAAAATTACTAAATAAATGGTGGTGAATGAACATTTAGTGTTATATTCCACAAAATTACTAAATAAGTGATGGTAAATGAGCATTTGGTGTTATATTCCTCAAGATTACTAAATAAGTGGCGGTAAATGAGCATTTAATGTTATATTCTAAGTGGTGGTAAATGAGCATTTAGTGTTATATTTCACAAAATTACTAAATAAATGGTGGTGAATGAACATTTAGTGTTATATTCCACAAAATTACTAAATAAATGGTGGTCAATGAGCATTTAGTGTTATATTCCACAAAATTACTAAATAAGTGGTGGTAAATGAACATTTAGTGTTATATTCCACAAAATTACTAAATAAGTGGTGGTAAATGAGCATTTAGTGTTATATTCCACAAAATTACTAAATAAGTGGTGGTAAATGAGCATTTAGTGTTATATTCCACAAAATTACTAAATAAGTGGTGGTAAATGAGCATTTAATGTTATATTCTAAGTGGTGGTAAATGAGCATTTAGTGTTATATTTCACAAAATTACTAAATAAATGGTGGTGAATGAACATTTAGTGTTATATTCCACAAAATTACTAAATAAGTGGTGGTAAATGAGCATTTAGTGTTATATTCCACAAAATTACTAAATAAGTGGTGGTAAATGAGCATTTAGTGTTATATTCTACAAAATTACTAAATAAGTGGTGGTAAATGAACATTTAGTGTTATATTCCACAAAATTACTAAATAAGCGGTGGTAAATGAGCATTTAGTGTTATATTCCACAAAATTACTAAATAAATGGTGGTGAATGAACATTTAGTGTTATATTCCACAAAATTACTTAAATAAGTGGTGGTAAATGAGCATTTAGTGTTATATTCCACAAAATTACTAAATAAGTGGTGGTAAATGAACATTTAGTGTTATATTCCACAAAGTTACTAAATAAGTGGTGGTAAATGAACATTTAGTGTTATATTCCACAAAATTACTAAATACGTGGTGGTAAATGAGCATTTAGTCTTATATTCCACAAAGTTACTAAATAAGTGGTGGTAAATGAGCATTTAGTCTTATATTCCACAAAGTTACTAAATAAGTGGTGATAAATGAGCATTTAGTGTTATATTCTACAAAATTACTAAATAAGTGGTGGTAAATGAACATTTAGTGTTATATTCCACAAAATTACTAAATAAGTGGTGGTAAATGAGCATTTAGTGTTATATTCCACAAAATTACTAAATAAGTGGTGGTAAATGAGCATTTAATGTTATATTCTAAGTGGTGGTAAATGAGCATTTAGTGTTATATTTCACAAAATTACTAAATAAATGGTGGTGAATGAACATTTAGTGTTATATTCCACAAAATTACTAAATAAGTGGTGGTAAATGAGCATTTAGTGTTATATTCCACAAAATTACTAAATAAGTGGTGGTAAATGAGCATTTAATGTTATATTCTAAGTGGTGGTAAATGAGCATTTAGTGTTATATTTCACAAAATTACTAAATAAATGGTGGTGAATGAACATTTAGTGTTATATTCCACAAAATTACTAAATAAATGGTGGTAAATGAGCATTTAGTGTTATATTCCACAAAATTACTAAATAGGTGGTGGTAAATGAACATTTAGTGTTATATTCCACAAAATTACTAAATAAGCGGTGGTAAATGAGCATTTAGTGTTATATTCCACAAAATTACTAAATAAGTGGTGGTAAATGAGCATTTAGTGTTATATTCCACAAAATTACTAAATAAGTGGTGGTAAATGAGCATTTAATGTTATATTCTAAGTGGTGGTAAATGAGCATTTAGTGTTATATTTCACAAAATTACTAAATAAATGGTGGTGAATGAACATTTAGTGTTATATTCCACAAAGTTACTAAATAAGTGGTGGTAAATGAGCATTTAGTGTTATATTCCACAAAGTTACTAAATAAGTGGTGGTAAATGAGCATTTAGTGTTATATTCCACAAAATTACTAAATAAGTGGTGGTAAATGAACATTTAGTGTTATATTCCACAAAATTACTAAATAAGTGGTGGTAAATGAGCATTTAATGTTATATTTCACAAAATTACTAAATAAATGGTGGTGAATGAACATTTAGTGTTATATTCCACAAAATTATTAAATAAGTGGTGGTAAATGAGCATTTAGTGTTATATTCCACAAAGTTACTAAATAAGTGGTGTTAAATGAACATCTAGTGTTATATTCCACAAAAGTTACTAAATAAGTGGTGGTAAATGAACATTTAGTGTTATATTCCACAAAATTACTAAATAAATGGTGGTCAATGAGCATTTAGTGTTATATTCCACAAAATTACTAAATAGGTGGTGGTAAATGAACATTTAGTGTTATATTCCACAAAATTACTAAATAAGTGGTGGTAAATGAGCATTTAGTCTTATATTCCACAAAGTTACTAAATAAGTGGTGGTAAATGAGCATCTAGTGTTATATTCTACAAAGTTACTAAATAAGTGGTGATAAATGAGCATTTAGTGTTATATTCTACAAAATTACTAAATAAGTGGTGGTAAATGAACATTTAGTGTTATATTCCACAAAATTACTAAATAAGTGGTGGTAAATGAGCATTTAGTGTTATATTCCACAAAATTACTAAATAAGTGGTGGTAAATGAGCATTTAATGTTATATTCTAAGTGGTGGTAAATGAGCATTTAGTGTTATATTTCACAAAATTACTAAATAAATGGTGGTGAATGAACATTTAGTGTTATATTCCACAAAATTACTAAATAAGTGGTGGTAAATGAGCATTTGGTGTTATATTCCACAAGATTACTAAATAAGTGGTGGTAAATGAGCATTTAATGTTATATTCTAAGTGGTGGTAAATGAGCATTTAGTGTTATATTTCACAAAATTACTAAATAAATGGTGGTGAATGAACATTTAGTGTTATATTCCACAAAATTACTAAATAAATGGTGGTCAATGAGCATTTAGTGTTATATTCCACAAAAATTACTAAATAGGTGGTGGTAAATGAACATTTAGTGTTATATTCCACAAAATTACTAAATAAGTGGTGGTAAATGAGCATTTAGTGTTATATTCCACAAAATTACTAAATAAGTGGTGGTAAATGAGCATTTAGTGTTATATTCCACAAAATTACTTAATTAGTGGTGGAAAATGAGCATTTAATGTTATATTATAAGTGGTGGTAAATGAGCATTTAATGTTATATTCTAAGTGGTGGTAAATGAGCATTTAATGTTATATTCTAAGTGGTGGTAAATGAGCATTTAGTGTGATATTTCACAAAATTACTAAATAAATGGTGGTGAATGAACATTTAGTGTTATATTCCACAAAATTACTAAATAAGTGGTGGTAAATGAGCATTTAGTGTTATATTCCACAAAATTACTAAATAAGTGGTGGTAAATGAGCATTTAATGTTATATTCTAAGTGGTGGTAAATGAGCATTTAATGTTATATTCTAAGTGGTGGTAAATGAGCATTTAGTGTTATATTTCACAAAATTATTAAATAAATGGTGGTGAATGAACATTTAGTGTTATATTCCACAAAATTACTAAATAAATGGTGGTAAATGAGCATTTAGTGTTATATTCCACAAAATTACTAAATAAGTGGTGGTAAATGAACATTTAGTGTTATATTCCACAAAATTACTAAATAAGTGGTGGTAAATGAGCATTTAGTGTTATATTCCACAAAATTACTAAATAAGTGGTGGTAAATGAGCATTTAGTGTTATATTCCACAAAATTACTAAATAAATGGTGGAAAATGAGCATTTAATGTTATATTATAAGTGGTGGTAAATGAGCATTTAATGTTATATTCTAAAAGTGGTGGTAAATGAGCATTTAGTGTTATATTCTCACAAAATTACTAAATAAGTGGTGGTAAATGAACATTTAGTGTTATATTCCACAAAATTACTAAATAAGTGGTGGTAAATGAGCATTTAGTGTTATATTTCACAAAATTACTAAATAAATGGTGGTGAATGAACATTTAGTGTTATATTCCACAAAATTACTAAATAAGTGGTGGTAAATGAGCATTTAGTGTTATATTCCACAAAGTTACTAAATAAGTGGTGGTAAATGAACATTTAGTGTTATATTCCACAAAGTTACTAAATAAGTGGTGGTAAATGAACATTTAGTGTTATATTCCACAAAATTACTAAATAAATGGTGGTAAATGAGCATTTAGTGTTATATTCCACAAAATTACTAAATAAGTGGTGGTAAATGAACATTTAGTGTTATATTCCACAAAATTACTAAATAAGTGGTGGTAAATGAGCATTTAGTGTTATATTCCACAAAGTTACTAAATAAGTGGTGGTAAATGAGCATTTAGTGTTATATTCCACAAAGTTACTAAATAAGTGGTGGTAAATGAGCATTTAGTGTTATATTCCACAAAATTACTAAATAAGTGGTGGTAAATGAACATTTAGTGTTATATTCCACAAAATTACTAAATAAGTGGTGGTAAATGAACATTTAGTGTTATATTCCACAAAATTACTAAATAAGTGGTGGTAAATGAACATTTAGTGTTATATTCCACAAAATTACTAAATAAGTGGTGGTAAATGAGCATTTAGTGTTATATTCCACAAAATTACTAAATAAGTGGTGGTAAATGAGCATTTAATGTTATATTCTAAGTGGTGGTAAATGAGCATTTAGTGTTATATTTCACAAAATTACTAAATAAATGGTGGTGAATGAACATTTAGTGTTATATTCCACAAAATTACTAAATAAATGGTGGTAAATGAGCATTTAGTGTTATATTCCACAAAATTACTAAATAAGTGGTGGTAAATGAACATTTAGTGTTATATTCCACAAAATTACTAAATAAGTGGTGGTAAATGAGCATTTAGTGTTATATTCCACAAAATTACTAAATAAGTGGTGGTAAATGAGCATTTAGTGTTATATTCCACAAAATTACTAAATAAGTGGTGGTAAATGAGCATTTAGTGTTATATTCCACAAAATTACTAAATAAGTGGTGGTAAATGAGCATTTAGTGTTATATTCTACAAAATTACTAAATAAGTGGTGGTAAATGAACATTTAGTGTTATATTCCACAAAATTACTAAATAAATGGTGGAAAATGAGCATTTAATGTTATATTATAAGTGGTGGTAAATGAGCATTTAATGTTATATTCTAAGTGGTGGTAAATGAGCATTTAGTGTTATATTCCACAAAATTACTAAATAAATGGTGGTGAATGAACATTTAGTGTTATATTCCACAAAATTACTAAATAAGTGGTGGTAAATGAGCATTTAGTGTTATATTCTACAAAGTTACTAAATAAGTGGTGATAAATGAGCATTTAGTGTTATATTCCACAAAATTACTAAATAAGTGGTGGTAAATGAGCATTTAGTGTTATATTCCACAAAATTACTAAATAAGTGGTGGTAAATGAGCATTTAGTGTTATATTCCACAAAATTACTAAATAAGTGGTGGTAAATGAGCATTTAATGTTATATTCTAAGTGGTGGTAAATGAGCATTTAGTGTTATATTTCACAAAATTACTAAATAAATGGTGGTGAATGAACATTTAGTGTTATATTCCACAAAATTACTAAATAAATGGTGGTGAATGAGCATTTAGTGTTATATTCCACAAAAATTACTAAATAGGTAGTGGTAAAT
The DNA here is from genome assembly GCF_004210375.1 of Tachypleus tridentatus. NCBI lineage: Eukaryota > Metazoa > Arthropoda > Merostomata > Xiphosura > Limulidae > Tachypleus > Tachypleus tridentatus. The sequence continues at coordinate 105,526,305 of NC_134834.1, forward strand.
GAACATTTAGTGTTATATTCCACAAAATTACTAAATAAGTGGTGGTGAATGAACATTTAGTGTTATATTCCACAAAATTACTAAATAAGTGGTGGTAAATGAGCATTTAATGTTATATTCTAACTAATGGTAAATGAGCATTTAGTGTTATATTTCACAAAATTACTAAATAAATGGTGGTGAATGAACATTTAGTGCTATATTCCACAAAATTACTAAATAAGTGGTGGTAAATGAGCATTTAGTGTTATATTCCACAAAATTACTAAATAAGTGGTGGTAAATGAGCATTTAATGTTATATTCTAAGTGGTGGTAAATGAGCATTTAGTGTTATATTTCACAAAATTACTAAATAAATGGTGGTGAATGAACATTTAGTGTTATATTCCACAAAATTACTAAATAAATGGTGGTGAATGAGCATTTAGTGTTATATTCCACAAAAATTACTAAATAGGTAGTGGTAAATGAACATTTAGTGTTATATTCCACAAAATTACTAAATAAATGGTGGAAAATGAGCATTTAATGTTATATTATAAGTGGTGGTAAATGAGCATTTAATGTTATATTCTAAGTGGTGGTAAATGAGCATTTAGTGTTATATTTCACAAAATTACTAAATAAATGGTGGTGAATGAATATTTAGTGTTATATTCCACAAAGTTACTAAATAAATGGTGGTGAATGAACATTTAGTGCTATATTCCACAAAATTACTAAATAAGTGGTGGTAAATGAGCATTTAGTGTTATATTCCACAAAATTACTAAATAAGTGGTGGTAAATGAGCATTTAATGTTATATTCTAAGTGGTGGTAAATGAGCATCTAGTGTTATATTATACAAAGTTACTAAATAAGTGGTGATAAATGAGCATTTAGTGTTATATTCCACAAAATTACTAAATAAGTGGTGGTAAATGAGCATTTAGTGTTATATTCCACAAAATTACTAAATAAGTGGTGGTAAATGAGCATTTAATGTTATATTCTAAGTGGTGGTAAATGAGCATTTAGTGTTATATTTCACAAAATTACTAAATAAATGGTGGTGAATGAACATTTAGTGTTATATTCCACAAAGTTACTAAATAAGTGGTGGTAAATGAGCATCTAGTGTTATATTCTACAAAGTTTCTAAATAAGTGGTGATAAATGAGCATTTAGTGTTATATTCTACAAAATTACTAAATAAGTGGTGGTAAATGAACATTTAGTGTTATATTCCACAAAATTACTAAATAAGTGGTGGTAAATGAGCATTTAATGTTATATTTCACAAAATTACTAAATAAATGGTGGTGAATGAACATTTAGTGTTATATTCCACAAAATTATTAAATAAGTGGTGGTAAATGAGCATTTAGTGTTATATTCCACAAAGTTACTAAATAAGTGGTGTTAAATGAACATTTAGTGTTATATTCCACAAAGTTACTAAATAAGTGGTGGTAAATGAACATTTAGTGTTATATTCCACAAAATTACTAAATAAATGGTGGTAAATGAGCATTTAGTGTTATATTCCACAAAATTACTAAATAGGTGGTGGTAAATGAACATTTAGTGTTATATTCCACAAAATTACTAAATACGTGGTGGTAAATGAGCATTTAGTCTTATATTCCACAAAGTTAGTAAATAAGTGGTGGTAAATGAGCATCTAGTGTTATATACCACAAAATTACTAAATAAGTGGTGGTAAATGAGCATTTAGTGTTATATTCCACAAAATTACTAAATAAGTGGTGGTAAATGAACATTTAGTGTTATATTCCACAAAATTACTAAATAAGTGGTGGTAAATGAGCATTTAGTGTTATATTCCACAAAATTACTAAATAAGTGGTGGTAAATGAGCATTTAATGTTATATTCTAAGTGGTGGTAAATGAGCATTTAGTGTTATATTTCACAAAATTACTAAATAAATGGTGGTAAATGAACATTTAGTGTTATATTCCACAAAATTACTAAATAAGTGGTGGTAAATGAGCATTTAATGTTATATTCTAAGTGGTGGTAAATGAGCATTTAGTGTTATATTTCACAAAATTACTAAATAAATGGTGGTGAATGAACATTTAGTGTTATATTCCACAAAATTACTAAATAAGTGATGGTAAATGAGCATTTAGTGTTATATTCCACAAGATTACTAAATAAGTGGTGGTAAATGAGCATTTAATGTTATATTCTAAGTGGTGGTAAATGAGCATTTAATGTTATATTCTAAGTGGTGGTAAATGAGCATTTAGTGTTATATTTCACAAAATTACTAAATAAATGGTGGTGAATGAACATTTAGTGTTATATTCCACAAAATTACTAAATAAATGGTGGTCAATGAGCATTTAGTGTTATATTCCACAAAAATTACTAAATAGGTGGTGGTAAATGAACATTTAGTGTTATATTCCACAAAATTACTAAATAAGCGGTGGTAAATGAGCATTTAGTGTTATATTCCACAAAATTACTAAATAAGTGGTGGTAAATGAGCATTTAGTGTTATATTCCACAAAATTACTAAATAAATGGTGGTAAATGAGCATTTAATGTTATATTCTAAGTGGTGGTAAATGAGCATTTAGTGTTATATTTCACAAAATTACTAAATAAATGGTGGTGAATGAACATTTAGTGTTATATTCCACAAAGTTACTAAATAAGTGGTGGTAAATGAGCATCTAGTGTTATATTCTACAAAGTTACTAAATAAGTGGTGATAAATGAGCATTTAGTGTTATATTCTACAAAATTACTAAATAAGTGGTGGTAAATGAACATTTAGTGTTATATTCCACAAAATTACTAAATAAGTGGTGGTAAATGAGCATTTAATGTTATATTTCACAAAATTACTAAATAAATGGTGGTGAATGAACATTTAGTGTTATATTCCACAAAATTATTAAATAAGTGGTGGTAAATGAGCATTTAGTGTTATATTCCACAAAGTTACTAAATAAGTGGTGTTAAATGAACATCTAGTGTTATATTCCACAAAGTTACTAAATAAGTGGTGGTAAATGAACATTTAGTGTTATATTCCACAAAATTACTAAATAAATGGTGGTCAATGAGCATTTAGTGTTATATTCCACAAAAATTACTAAATAGGTGGTGGTAAATGAACATTTAGTGTTATATTCCACAAAATTACTAAATACGTGGTGGTAAATGAGCATTTAGTCTTATATTCCACAAAGTTACTAAATAAGTGGTGGTAAATGAGCATCTAGTGTTATATTCTACAAAGTTACTAAATAAGTGGTGATAAATGAGCATTTAGTGTTATATTCTACAAAATTACTAAATAAGTGGTGGTAAATGAACATTTAGTGTTATATACCACAAAATTACTAAATAAGTGGTGGTAAATGAGCATTTAGTGTTATATTCCACAAAATTACTAAATAAGTGGTGGTAAATGAGCATTTAATGTTATATTCTAAGTGGTGGTAAATGAGCATTTAGTGTTATATTTCACAAAATTACTAAATAAATGGTGGTGAATGAACATTTAGTGTTATATTCCACAAAATTACTAAATAAGTGGTGGTAAATGAGCATTTAGTGTTATATTCCACAAGATTACTAAATAAGTGGTGGTAAATGAGCATTTAATGTTATATTCTAAGTGGTGGTAAATGAGCATTTAGTGTTATATTTCACAAAATTACTAAATAAATGGTGGTGAATGAACATTTAGTGTTATATTCCACAAAATTACTAAATAAATGGTGGTCAATGAGCATTTAGTGTTATATTCCACAAAAATTACTAAATAGGTGGTGGTAAATGAACATTTAGTTTTATATTCCACAAAATTACTAAATAAGCGGTGGTAAATGAGCATTTAGTGTTATATTCCACAAAATTACTAAATAAGTGGTGGTAAATGAGCATTTAGTGTTATATTCCACAAAATTACTAAATAAGTGGTGGTAAATGAGCATTTAATGTTATATTCTAAGTGGTGGTAAATGAGCATTTAGTGTTATATTTCACAAAATTACTAAATAAATGGTGGTGAATGAACATTTAGTGTTATATTCCACAAAGTTACTAAATAAGTGGTGGTAAATGAGCATTTAGTGTTATATTCCACAAAGTTACTAAATAAGTGGTGATAAATGAGCATTTAGTGTTATATTCTACAAAATTACTAAATAAGTGGTGGTAAATGAACATTTAGTGTTATATTCCACAAAATTACTAAATAAGTGGTGGTAAATGAGCATTTAGTGTTATATTCCACAAAATTACTAAATAAGTGGTGGTAAATGAGCATTTAATGTTATATTCTAAGTGGTGGTAAATGAGCATTTAATGTTATATTCTAAGTGGTGGTAAATGAGCATTTAGTGTTATATTTCACAAAATTACTAAATAAATGGTGGTGAATGAATATTTAGTGTTATATTCCACAAAGTTACTAAATAAATGGTGGTGAATGAACATTTAGTGCTATATTCCACAAAATTACTAAATAAGTGGTGGTAAATGAGCATTTAGTGTTATATTCCACAAAATTACTAAATAAGTGGTGGTAAATGAGCATTTAATGTTATATTCCTAAATAAGTGGTGGTAAATGAGCATCTAGTGTTATATTATACAAAGTTACTAAATAAGTGGTGATAAATGAGCATTTAGTGTTATATTCCACAAAATTACTAAATAAGTGGTGGTAAATGAGCATTTAGTGTTATATTCCACAAAATTACTAAATAAGTGGTGGTAAATGAGCATTTAATGTTATATTCTAAGTGGTGGTAAATGAGCATTTAGTGTTATATTTCACAAAATTACTAAATAAATGGTGGTGAATGAACATTTAGTGTTATATTCCACAAAGTTACTAAATAAGTGGTGGTAAATGAGCATTTAGTGTTATATTCCACAAAGTTACTAAATAAGTGGTGATAAATGAGCATTTAGTGTTATATTCTACAAAATTACTAAATAAGTGGTGGTAAATGAACATTTAGTGTTATATTCCACAAAATTACTAAATAAGTGGTGGTAAATGAGCATTTAATGTTATATTTCACAAAATTACTAAATAAATGGTGGTGAATGAACATTTAGTGTTATATTCCACAAAATTACTAAATAAGTGGTGGTAAATGAGCATTTAGTGTTATATTCCACAAAGTTACTAAATAAGTGGTGGTAAATGAACATTTAGTGTTATATTCCACAAAATTACTAAATAAGTGGTGGTAAATGAACATTTAGTGTTATATTCCACAAAATTACTAAATAAATGGTGGTAAATGAGCATTTAGTGTTATATTCCACAAAATTACTAAATAGGTGGTGGTAAATGAACATTTAGTGTTATATTCCACAAAATTACTAAATAAGTGGTGGTAAATGAGCATTTAGTGTTATATTCCACAAAATTACTAAATAAGTGGTGGTAAATGAGCATTTAGTGTTATATTCCACAAAATTACTAAATAAGTGGTGGTAAATGAGCATTTAGTGTTATATTCTACAAAATTACTAAATAAGTGGTGGTAAATGAACATTTAGTGTTATATTCCACAAAATTACTAAATAAGTGGTGGTAAATGAGCATTTAGTGTTATATTCCACAAAATTACTAAATAAGTGGTGGTAAATGAGCATTTAATGTTATATTCTAAGTGGTGGTAAATGAGCATTTAGTGTTATATTTCACAAAATTACTAAATAAATGGTGGTGAATGAACATTTAGTGTTATATTCCACAAAATTACTAAATAAGTGGTGGTAAATGAGCATTTAATGTTATATTCTAAGTGGTGGTAAATGAGCATTTAGTGTTATATTTCACAAAATTACTAAATAAATGGTGGTGAATGAACATTTAGTGTTATATTCCACAAAATTACTAAATATGTGGTGGTAAATGAGCATTTAGTGTTATATTCCACAAAATTACTAAATAAGTGGTGGTAAATGAGCATTTAATGTTATATTCTAAGTGGTGGTAAATGAGCATTTAATGTTATATTCTAAGTGGTGGTAAATGAGCATTTAGTGTTATATTTCACAAAATTACTAAATAAATGGTGGTGAATGAACATTTAGTGTTATATTCCACAAAATTACTAAATAAATGGTGGTAAATGAGCATTTAGTGTTATATTCCACAAAATTACTAAATAGGTGGTGGTAAATGAACATTTAGTGTTATATTCCACAAAATTACTAAATAAGCGGTGGTAAATGAGCATTTAGTGTTATATTCCACAAAATTACTAAATAAGTGGTGGTAAATGAGCATTTAGTGTTATATTCCACAAAATTACTAAATAAGTGGTGGTAAATGAGCATTTAGTGTTATATTCCACAAAATTACTAAATAAATGGTGGTAAATGAGCATTTAATGTTATATTCTAAGTGGTGGTAAATGAGCATTTAGTGTTATATTTCACAAAATTACTAAATAAATGGTGGTGAATGAACATTTAGTGTTATATTCCACAAAATTACTAAATAAGTGGTGGTAAATGAGCATTTAGTGTTATATTCTACAAAGTTACTAAATAAGTGGTGATAAATGAGCATTTAGTGTTATATTCTCACAAAATTACTAAATAAGTGGTGGTAAATGAACATTTAGTGTTATATTCCACAAAATTACTAAATAAGTGGTGGTAAATGAGCATTTAATGTTATATTTCACAAAATTACTAAATAAATGGTGGTGAATGAACATTTAGTGTTATATTCCACAAAATTATTAAATAAGTGGTGGTAAATGAGCATTTAGTGTTATATTCCACAAAGTTACTAAATAAGTGGTGTTAAATGAACATCTAGTGTTATATTCCACAAAGTTACTAAATAAGTGGTGGTAAATGAACATTTAGTGTTATATTCCACAAAATTACTAAATAAATGGTGGTCAATGAGCATTTAGTGTTATATTCCACAAAAATTACTAAATAGGTGGTGGTAAATGAACATTTAGTGTTATATTCCACAAAATTACTAAATAAGTGGTGGTAAATGAGCATTTAGTCTTATATTCCACAAAGTTACTAAATAAGTGGTGGTAAATGAGCATCTAGTGTTATATTCTACAAAGTTACTAAATAAGTGGTGATAAATGAGCATTTAGTGTTATATTCTACAAAATTACTAAATAAGTGGTGGTAAATGAACATTTAGTGTTATATACCACAAAATTACTAAATAAGTGGTGGTAAATGAGCATTTAGTGTTATATTCCACAAAATTACTAAATAAGTGGTGGTAAATGAGCATTTAATGTTATATTCTAAGTGGTGGTAAATGAGCATTTAGTGTTATATTTCACAAAATTACTAAATAAATGGTGGTGAATGAACATTTAGTGTTATATTCCACAAAATTACTAAATATGTGGTGGTAAATGAGCATTTAGTGTTATATTCCACAAGATTACTAAATAAGTGGTGGTAAATGAGCATTTAATGTTATATTCTAAGTGGTGGTAAATGAGCATTTAGTGTTATATTTCACAAAATTACTAAATAAATGGTGGTGAATGAACATTTAGTGTTATATTCCACAAAATTACTAAATAAATGGTGGTCAATGAGCATTTAGTGTTATATTCCACAAAAATTACTAAATAGGTGGTGGTAAATGAACATTTAGTGTTATATTCCACAAAATTACTAAATAAGTGGTGGTAAATGAGCATTTAGTGTTATATTCCACAAAATTACTAAATAAGTGGTGGTAAATGAGCATTTAATGTTATATTCTAAGTGGTGGTAAATGAGCATTTAGTGTTATATTTCACAAAATTACTAAATAAATGGTGGTGAATGAACATTTAGTGTTATATTCCACAAAGTTACTAAATAAGTGGTGGTAAATGAGCATTTAGTGTTATATTCTACAAAGTTACTAAATAAGTGGTGATAAATGAGCATTTAGTGTTATATTCTACAAAATTACTAAATAAGTGGTGGTAAATGAACATTTAGTGTTATATTCCACAAAATTACTAAATAAGTGGTGGTAAATGAGCATTTAATGTTATATTTCACAAAATTACTAAATAAATGGTGGTGAATGAACATTTAGTGTTATATTCCACAAAATTATTAAATAAGTGGTGGTAAATGAGCATTTAGTGTTATATTCCACAAAGTTACTAAATAAGTGGTGTTAAATGAACATCTAGTGTTATATTCCACAAAGTTACTAAATAAGTGGTGGTAAATGAACATTTAGTGTTATATTCCACAAAATTACTAAATAAATGGTGGTCAATGAGCATTTAGTGTTATATTCCACAAAAATTACTAAATAGGTGGTGGTAAATGAACATTTAGTGTTATATTCCACAAAATTACTAAATACGTGGTGGTAAATGAGCATTTAGTCTTATATTCCACAAAGTTACTAAATAAGTGGTGGTAAATGAGCATCTAGTGTTATATTCCACAAAGTTACTAAATAAGTGGTGGTAAATGAGCATTTAGTGTTATATTCCACAAAATTACTAAATAAGTGGTGGTAAATGAACATTTAGTGTTATATTCCACAAAATTACTAAATAAGTGGTGGTAAATGAGCATTTAGTGTTATATTCCACAAAATTACTAAATAAGTGGTGGTAAATGAGCATTTAATGTTATATTCTAAGTGGTGGTAAATGAGCATTTAGTGTTATATTTCACAAAATTACAAAATAAATGGTGGTGAATGAACATTTAGTGTTATATTCCACAAAATTACTAAATATGTGATGGTAAATGAGCATTTGGTGTTATATTCCTCAAGATTACTAAATAAGTGGCGGTAAATGAGCATTTAATGTTATATTCTAAGTGGTGGTAAATGAGCATTTAGTGTTATATTTCACAAAATTACTAAATAAATGGTGGTGAATGAACATTTAGTGTTATATTCCACAAAATTACTAAATAAATGGTGGTCAATGAGCATTTAGTGTTATATTCCACAAAAATTACTAAATAGGTGGTGGTAAATGAACATTTAGTGTTATATTCCACAAAATTACTAAATAAGCGGTGGTAAATGAGCATTTAGTGTTATATTCCACAAAATTACTAAATAAGTGGTGGTAAATGAGCATTTAGTGTTATATTCCACAAAATTACTAAATAAGTGGTGGTAAATGAGCATTTAATGTTATATTCTAAGTGGTGGTAAATGAGCATTTAGTGTTATATTTCACAAAATTACTAAATAAATGGTGGTGAATGAACATTTAGTGTTATATTCCACAAAGTTACTAAATAAGTGGTGGTAAATGAGCATCTAGTGTTATATTCTACAAAGTTACTAAATAAGTGGTGATAAATGAGCATTTAGTGTTATATTCTACAAAATTACTAAATAAGTGGTGGTAAATGAACATTTAGTGTTATATTCCACAAAATTACTAAATAAGTGGTGGTAAATGAGCATTTAATGTTATATTTCACAAAATTACTAAATAAATGGTGGTGAATGAACATTTAGTGTTATATTCCACAAAATTATTAAATAAGTGGTGGTAAATGAGCATTTAGTGTTATATTCCACAAAGTTACTAAATAAGTGGTGTTAAATGAACATCTAGTGTTATATTCCACAAAGTTACTAAATAAGTGGTGGTAAATGAACATTTAGTGTTATATTCCACAAAATTACTAAATAAATGGTGGTAAATGAGCATTTAGTGTTATATTCCACAAAAAATTACTAAATAGGTGGTGGTAAATGAACATTTAGTGTTATATTCCACAAAATTACTAAATACGTGGTGGTAAATGAGCATTTAGTCTTATATTCCACAAAGTTACTAAATAAGTGGTGGTAAATGAGCATCTAGTGTTATATTATACAAAGTTACTAAATAAGTGGTGATAAATGAGCATTTAGTGTTATATTCCACAAAATTACTAAATAAGTGGTGGTAAATGAACATTTAGTGTTATATTCCACAAAATTACTAAATAAGTGGTGGTAAATGAGCATTTAGTGTTATATTCCACAAAATTACTAAATAAGTGGTGGTAAATGAGCATTTAATGTTATATTCTAAGTGGTGGTAAATGAGCATTTAGTGTTATATTTCACAAAATTACTAAATAAATGGTGGTGAATGAATATTTAGTGTTATATTCCACAAAATTACTAAATAAGTGATGGTAAATGAGCATTTGGTGTTATATTCTTCAAGATTACTAAATAAGTGGCGGTAAATGAGCATTTAATGTTATATTCTAAGTGGTGGTAAATGAGCATTTAGTGTTATATTTCACAAAATTACTAAATAAATGGTGGTGAATGAACATTTAGTGTTATATTCCACAAAATTACTAAATAAATGGTGGTCAATGAGCATTTAGTGTTATATTCCACAAAAATTACTAAATAGGTGGTGGTAAATGAACATTTAGTGTTATATTCCACAAAATTACTAAATAAGCGGTGGTAAATGAGCATTTAGTGTTATATTCCACAAAATTACTTAATTAGTGGTGGTAAATGAGCATTTAGTGTTATATTCCACAAAATTACTTAATTAGTGGTGGAAAATGAGCATTTAATGTTATATTATAAGTGGTGGTAAATGAGCATTTAATGTTATATTCTAAGTGGTGGTAAATGAGCATTTAGTGTTATATTTCACAAAATTACTAAATAAATGGTGGTGAATGAACATTTAGTGTTATATTCCACAAAGTTACTAAATAAGTGGTGGTAAATGAGCATCTAGTGTTATATTCTACAAAGTTACTAAATAAGTGGTGATAAATGAGCATTTAGTGTTATATTCTACAAAATTACTAAATAAGTGGTGGTAAATGAACATTTAGTGTTATATTCCACAAAATTACTAAATAAGTGGTGGTAAATGAGCATTTAGTGTTATATTCCACAAAATTACTAAATAAGTGGTGGTAAATGAGCATTTAATGTTATATTCTAAGTGGTGGTAAATGAGCATTTAGTGTTATATTTCACAAAATTACTAAATAAATGGTGGTGAATGAACATTTAGTGTTATATTCCACAAAATTACTAAATAAATGGTGGTCAATGAGCATTTAGTGTTATATTCCACAAAAATTACTAAATAGGTGGTGGTAAATGAACATTTAGTGTTATATTCCACAAAATTACTAAATAAGTGGTGGTAAATGAGCATTTAGTGTTATATTCCACAAAATTACTAAATAAATGGTGGAAAATGAGCATTTAATGTTATATTATAAGTGGTGGTAAATGAGCATTTAATGTTATATTCTAAGTGGTGGTAAATGAGCATTTAGTGTTATATTTCACAAAATTACTAAATAAATGGTGGTGAATGAACATTTAGTGTTATATTCCACAAAGTTACTAAATAAGTGGTGGTAAATGAGCATCTAGTGTTATATTCTACAAAGTTACTAAATAAGTGGTGATAAATGAGCATTTAGTGTTATATTCCACAAAATTACTAAATAAGTGGTGGTAAATGAGCATTTAGTGTTATATTCCACAAAATTACTAAATAAGTGGTGGTAAATGAGCATTTAATGTTATATTCTAAGTAATGGTAAATGAGCATTTAGTGTTATATTTCACAAAATTACTAAATAAATGGTGGTGAATGAACATTTAGTGCTATATTTCACAAAATTACTAAATAAGTGGTGGTAAATGAGCATTTGGTGTTATATTCCTCAAGATTACTAAATAAGTGGTGGTAAATGAGCATTTAATGTTATATTCTAAGTGGTGGTAAATGAGCATTTAGTGTTATATTTCACAAAATTACTAAATAAATGGTGGTGAATGAACATTTAGTGTTATATTCCACAAAATTATTAAATAAGTGGTGGTAAATGAGCATTTAGTGTTATATTCTAAGTGGTGGTAAATGAGCATTTAGTGTTATATTTCACAAAATTACTAAATAAGTGGTGGTAAATGAGCATTTGGTGTTATATTCCTCAAGATTACTAAATAAGTGGTGGTAAATGAGCATTTAGTGTTATATTTCACAAAATTACTAAATAAATGGTGGTGAATGAACATTTAGTGTTATATTCCACAAAGTTACTAAATAAGTGGTGGTAAATGAGCATCTAGTGTTATATTCTACAAAGTTACTAAATAAGTGGTGATAAATGAGCATTTAGTGTTATATTCCACAAAATTACTAAATAAGTGGTGGTAAATGAGCATTTAGTGTTATATTCCACAAAATTACTAAATAAGTGGTGGTAAATGAGCATTTAATGTTATATTCTAAGTAATGGTAAATGAGCATTTAGTGTTATATTTCACAAAATTACTAAATAAATGGTGGTGAATGAACATTTAGTGCTATATTCCACAAAATTACTAAATAAGTGGTGGTAAATGAGCATTTGGTGTTATATTCCTCAAGATTACTAAATAAGTGGTGGTAAATGAGCATTTAATGTTATATTCTAAGTGGTGGTAAATGAGCATTTAGTGTTATATTTCACAAAATTACTAAATAAATGGTGGTGAATGAACATTTAGTGTTATATTCCACAAAATTATTAAATAAGTGGTGGTAAATGAGCATTTAGTGTTATATTCTAAGTGGTGGTAAATGAGCATTTAGTGTTATATTTCACAAAATTACTAAATAAGTGGTGGTAAATGAGCATTTGGTGTTATATTCCTCAAGATTACTAAATAAGTGGTGGTAAATGAGCATTTAATGTTATATTCTAAGTGGTGGTAAATGAGCATTTAATGTTATATTCTAAGTGGTGGTAAATGAGCATTTAATGTTATATTTCACAAAATTACTAAATAAATGGTGGTGAATGAACATTTAGTGTTATATTCCACAAAATTATTAAATAAGTGGTGGTAAATGAGCATTTAGTGTTATATTCCACAAAGTTACTAAATAAGTGGTGGTAAATGAACATCTAGTGTTATATTCTACAAAGTTACTACATACGTGGTGGTAAATGAACATTTAGTGTTATATTCCAGAAACGTACTAAACGAGTGGCGGTGAAGACACGCCCTCGAAAGTTTCTAGTAGTTGGTGGAAAGAACATTTCTGCTCTGCAGCTTCTATGCGTTGGAAGGGTACAAACATTAGTAAAAATAGCGCTGCCGTCTGCTTTCCACACCAAAGATTTGATGGAAAATCTGTTGCAGTTCTGAAAGACAAAAAAAAATGATATTTATAAATTACTATATCACCGACTGTATTGGAAAAGTAGTATTGTTATAGGTTTGTAACCAAACGTTTTTGTTGACATAGGAAAATCAGAGGCTTGTTTAGTATTTGAAACAAACAAACAGTTTATATATCTAGAAAAGGCCTTGAGAGGCTGTAAACACTGTATAACAAGACATTGAAGGGATGATGTATTGATATTGTAATATTGTAATAATATCAAGATACAGTATTAGAAATAATTATGGAAACAGAGGACAAAGTGACCATATAATACAAATGAGAGAATAATATATTTTATGTACAAATGAGATAATGTTTCATGCAGTATCACTTTAACGTGAAACAATTTAACTGGGTTCTCAGCCACCAGTCTGAAATTTCTAAATCAGCGCAAGACCTATAAAAGCGGCAGCTACATCACTATAGAATTTGAACAGTAGAATACACGTCACCCCAACACTGTCACAGTAAGGGTATAGCTGATGGAAACCTTTTGATGAGAAAAGGCAATAAAACAAAAGAGTGAAATGGACAACAGTAGGATGATGGAACCAAGAAAAAACTTTTTTTTTTTATTTCAGCTGAAGGAGTCGGAGACTTATAATGGTTTTGTTTGTTTGTTTTGGAATTTCGCACAAAGCTACTCGAGGGCTATCTGTGCTAGCCGTCCCTAATTTAGCAGTGTAAGACTAGAGGGAAGGCAGCTAGTCATCACCACCCACCGCCAACTCTTGGGCTACTCTTTTACCAACGAATAGTGGGATTGACCGTCACATTATACACCCCCACGGCTGGGAGGGCGAGCATGTTTAGCGCGACGCGGGCGCGAACCCGCGGCCCTCGGATTACGAGTCGCACGCCTTACGCGCTCGGCCATGCCAGGCCCACTTATAATGGTACTTTGACCCCCGACAGACAGAGGCAGGTTCTGATTTACCAGGTCATTCCATTCGAATTGCTTCTATTTGAGAACGATTTCGTCTTTTCACAAGAAAATAATACAGTCAGTACAGTGAAAACCTATTTCTAACTTAAAGAAGGTGACTGAACACTGAGAAAAGTATCGTGCGTGGCCTTCCGGAGCCCTGACATGAACATCAACAAAGCCACATGGGATTACATGGACGCTAAAACCGGTCACCAAACAACTTGGACGGTTTCTGGTCCAAGTAAAGAAATCACATACCAAATATCGATGCTCTTTGCGTGTTTTCTGTTATAATGCACCGAGCTTATGTTTGTGCATATTTATATAATACAGTTTGCCTTTTACAACCATTTTATCCTCTGACTCCATATTTATTTTACATACTGCATATTTTGTACATACCACACTGACCTCCACTTTTCACAACATGATGTTTTAGTAACAACAAAGGTTTTGTGCTGATATATATATAATATAACCATAAAATTTTAAGCCATAAACAAAACACATTAAAGTTATACAAAATACGCTGCATGCTATTAAAAAAGATCCTCGGGGAAAAGCTACAACGTGAAATTATCAGATGTATCGTAGGTTTTGGAGGTAACTGATAAATACGACCCACATTGCGATGGGGATACACCGTCTATCAGTCTTAACCTCCAGTTCGCTAGTCTAACATAAGAAGATTAGAAACTTGTAGTTAAAAATAAGGTCATTTAAGAACTTTATACTATTTAATGCGGATGTACACCTTGAGCCGCTTATAAAAGCACAACAGTCACAGTAAACTATCACTTTACTGTTGACGTGCTAATTAGTACCTCTACCATATTTGGGTCAGGAACTTCAAGAGGTAAGTTTTATCTTACTTAACCCCAAATGGTAGTACTTTAATTTCATTTTTTATTTTTTATCTTTTCATATTTATTTTTTCTTATTATTTTAACTTGAGAGAGCAGTTACCTTCCAACAACTGTCTGCATGCAGTGAAGGGTGATATAGATATAGGACGTTGTGGGCTTGAGCACCCATACCTTGCTCTCCTAATTTTTAAATTTCTAATTTTTTAAATCAATTTCTGATTGGAGGTTAAGACTGATAGACAGTGTATCCCCACCGCAATGTGGGCCCTTCTTCCGCAGTCACCTCCAAAACCTACTACACATTTTATATTCCCACGTTGTAGCTTGTACCCTAGGATCGTTTTTAATAATATGCAGCATGTTTTGTTTAATTTTAATGTGTTTTGTTTATGGCTTAAAAATTTATGGTTATAATATAACCATAGCCAAGCGTGTTAAGGCGTGCGACTCGTAATCTGAGGGTCGCGGGTTCGCATCCCCGTCGCGCCAAACATGCTCGCCCTTTCAGCCGTGGGGGCGTTATAAAGTGACGGTCAATCCCACTATTCGTTGGTAAAAGAGTAGCCCAAGAGTTGGCGGTGGATGGTGATGACTAGCTGCCTTCCCCCTAGTCTTACACTGCTAAATTAGGGACGGCTAACACAGATAGCCCTCGAGTAGCTTTGTGCGAAATTCAAAAAAACAAACAAACAAAAACAAACTTTCATCTGTTTTATAAATATCACTTGCATTAAAACATATTTTTACTTAAAACAGACAGGTGATCAACCAAGAAGAGGTTAAAACAGATTCAGGTGATCAACCAAGAAGAGATTAAAACAGATACAGGTGATCAACCAAGAAGAGGTTAATTCTAAAACACATATCGGTGATGTATGTGGATCTGTGATTCTTAAAGGAAGTCTATCCAGCCATAAATAACATACTAACATAAGTTATTTCTCGATATACAAAATAAGTACCAAAGACTTAAGGAATGTTGTTTAGTCCCTTAGAATAGCTTCCAGTTCTAAAACACTCATATGTTGTTTAGTCCCTTAGAATAGCTTCCAGTTCTAAAACACTCATATGTTGTTTAGTCCCTTAGAATAGCTTCCAGTTCTAAAACACTCATATGTTGTTTAGTCCCTTAGAATAGCTTCCAGTTCTAAAACACTCATATGTTGTTTAGTCCCTTAGAATAGCTTCCAGTTCTAAAACACTCATATGTTGTTTAGTCCCTTAGAATAGCTTCCAGTTCTAAAACACTCATATGTTGTTTAGTCCCTTAGAATAGCTTCCAGTTCTAAAACACTCATATGTTGTTTAGTCCCTTAGAATAGCTTCCAGTTCTAAAACACTCATATGTTGTTTAGTCCCTTAGAATAGCTTCCAGTTCTAAAACACTCATATGTTGTTTAGTCCCTTAGAATAGCTTCCAGTTCTAAAACACTCATATGTTGTTTAGTCCCTTAGAATAGCTTCCAGTTCTAAAACACTCATATGTTGTTTAGTCCCTTAGAACAGCTTCCAGTTCTAAAACACTCATATGTTGTTTAGTCCCTTAGAATAGCTTCCAGTTCTAAAACACTCATATGTTGTTTAGTCCCTTAGAATAGCTTCCAGTTCTAAAACACTCATATGTTGTTTAGTCCCTTAGAATAGCTTCCAGTTCTAAAACACTCATATGTTGTTTAGTCCCTTAGAATAGCTTCCAGTTCTAAAACACTCATATGTTGTTTAGTCCCTTAGAACAGCTTCCAGTTCTAAAACACTCATATGTTGTTTAGTCCCTTAGAATAGCTTCCAGTTCTAAAACACTCATATGTTGTTTAGTCCCTTAGAATAGCTTCCAGTTCTAAAACACTCATATGTTGTTTAGTCCCTTAGAATAGCTTCCAGTTCTAAAACACTCATATGTTGTTTAGTCCCTTAGAATAGCTTCCAGTTCTAAAACACTCATATGTTGTTTAGTCCCTTAGAATAGCTTCCAGTTCTAAAACACTCATATGTTGTTTAGTCCCTTAGAACAGCTTCCAGTTCTAAAACACTCATATGTTGTTTAGTCCCTTAGAATAGCTTCCAGTTCTAAAACACTCATATGTTGTTTAGTCCCTTAGAACAGCTTCCAGTTCTAAAACACTCATATGTTGTTTAGTCCCTTAGAATAGCTTCCAGTTCTAAAACACTCATATGTTGTTTAGTCCCTTAGAACAGCTTCCAGTTCTAAAACACTCATATGTTGTTTAGTCCCTTAGAACAGCTTCCAGTTCTAAAACACTCATATGTTGTTTAGTCCCTTAGAATAGCTTCCAGTTCTAAAACACTCATATGTTGTTTAGTCCCTTAGAATAGCTTCCAGTTCTAAAACACTCATATGTTGTTTAGTCTCTTAGAATAGCTTCCAGTTCTAAAACACTCATATGTTGTTTAGTCCCTTAGAATAGCTTCCAGTTCTAAAACACTCATATGTTGTTTAGTCCCTTAGAATAGCTTCCAGTTCTAAAACACTCATATGTTGTTTAGTCCCTTAGAATAGCTTCCAGTTCTAAAACACTCATATGTTGTTTAGTCCCTTAGAATAGCTTCCAGTTCTAAAACACTCATATGTTGTTTAGTCCCTTAGAATAGCTTCCAGTTCTAAAACACTCATATGTTGTTTAGTCCCTTAGAATAGCTTCCAGTTCTAAAACACTCATATGTTGTTTAGTCCCTTAGAATAGCTTCCAGTTCTAAAACACTCATATGTTGTTTAGTCCCTTAGAATAGCTTCCAGTTCTAAAACACTCATATGTTGTTTAGTCCCTTAGAATAGCTTCCAGTTCTAAAACACTCATATGTTGTTTAGTCCCTTAGAATAGCTTCCAGTTCTAAAACACTCATATGTTGTTTAGTCCCTTAGAACAGCTTCCAGTTCTAAAACACTCATATGTTGTTTAGTCCCTTAGAATAGCTTCCAGTTCTAAAACACTCATATGTTGTTTAGTCCCTTAGAATAGCTTCCAGTTCTAAAACACTCATATGTTGTTTAGTCCCTTAGAACAGCTTCCAGTTCTAAAACACTCATATGTTGTTTAGTCCCTTAGAATAGCTTCCAGTTCTAAAACACTCATATGTTGTTTAGTCCCTTAGAATAGCTTCCAGTTCTAAAACACTCATATGTTGTTTAGTCCCTTAGAATAGCTTCCAGTTCTAAAACACTCATATGTTGTTTAGTCCCTTAGAATAGCTTCCAGTTCTAAAACACTCATATGTTGTTTAGTCCCTTAGAATAGCTTCCAGTTCTAAAACACTCATATGTTGTTTAGTCCCTTAGAACAGCTTCCAGTTCTAAAACACTCATATGTTGTTTAGTCCCTTAGAATAGCTTCCAGTTCTAAAACACTCATATGTTGTTTAGTCCCTTAGAATAGCTTCCAGTTCTAAAACACTCATATGTTGTTTAGTCCCTTAGAACAGCTTCCAGTTCTAAAACACTCATATGTTGTTTAGTCCCTTAGAACAGCTTCCAGTTCTAAAACACTCATATGTTGTTTAGTCCCTTAGAACAGCTTCCAGTTCTAAAACACTCATATTGCAAGCATATACGCTTCTCTTTCAAACATTAAATGTCCATTTAACGTATGAGTAACTACGAAAAAACCAAACAAGCTTTGGAACAGCATAAATTTGATAGTCAATAGAAATACGAGACTGGAACTCAAATAAAGTGCATCCCAAACTGTTTTAAAGAGTCAATAACTTACAAGCTGAATATGAAGTTAAGACTACATAAATATTTTCTCGTAAAGTAAAAGATAAAATAAAAATAACAATCACAATATGTGATAATAAAACTGTATAGGTACCTTATTTTACAAATAATAAAATTATTAAAACCGTATAAATATTTTATCATAAAAGAACAAGTGCAATATGATGTTAAGACAACACAAATACTTTGTTATAAATATTTTAAACGAGTAGGCCCTGTATTAGTATACAGATACTTTACGATAACATTCAAAATACAGCTTTAGTTGTTCTTAAGCCTAATTTTAAAAAATCGAACTTTAAGACATCGATTATGAATTATAAATAAGACGGTAATAACAGAACTTTTGTGGACACCATATTTGATCGGTAGAAATGGTTACACTTACAGTACTTCAAGGACAAACTTTTTGCGTTCTTTTTTTATCACTGAAACTTAATAAGGATTAATTATTATACTTACCGATCTCTTTCGGGGTTCTTCTGACACAAGGAGGAGTTTATCCCCTTCTGTCACGACGTCTTTGATTGTTCCTTGAAGACCATCATTTGTAATGAGCACCATTTTGGTTTTGCTTGACAAAATTGACTTCTGTTTTAGCTATATAAAATTTGTTTAAAATAATATTTATTTCAAAGTATTTATGTTATAACTGTAAGCTAACTAAATGATTTTGTTTAAACTTAAAATAAAAGTATTAATGTTAGTTGAAGATAATTTCAGTTGGGTTTGATATAAAACCTTTATGTTATTGGATGATAAGTCCAGGTGGGTTTGATATGAAACATTATTTTAGTGGATGATAAATTCAGTTGGGTTTGATATGAAACATTTATTTTAGTGGGTAATACGTTCAGTTGGGTTGATATGAAACATTTATTTTAGTGGGTAATACGTTCAGTTAGGTTTGATATGAAACATTTATGTTATTGGATCATAAGTTCAGTTGGGTTTGATATAAAACATTTATGTTATTGGATGATAATGTTTCGTGTGGATCCACAATCTTTCACTCGTTCGTTAGCTTCCTAATATATAATGTTATATGCAGCTAAGCAATACCGATAATATGCTCATTCGTTTTTGCCTGACGCCGGGTTTCCCAACCTGGAAGACATTTCCTCCAGGTAGCCACTGGAACGTGGTAGAGGCAGCTCATTAAATACAAAGTATTGATAAGGTATTCAATATATGGATTCGTTAGGTGAGTGGCTGAGTATGGGTTTAACGGGTTTAGAGAAATAACTGATACCACATTTTAAACTTTGTACGTGACACGTTTGCTTCATATTAATTTAATTATATAATATTCAGCCAGCACAATCGGTAGGTGGCTACCGACTCAGGGACTTTCTAAGTTTGTGTTGAACAATTTTATTTCACCTGTTATTTTGCAGTTGATTCCACACGGTCTGTTCAAATTTCCTACATTGCAAAATGACACAAGTAATTACGACACATATTACCTTACTGTTCTTCATCATTTCTCAACACGTGACGTAATTTTCAATAGTGATTACAAACTAGAGAATACAAAATAAGATTTGAAAAAGTGAACAAATTTTGCCACAGTTATAAAAGGAATATTCGTGAATGAAACTACTGAAGAAAACTTGAATACAGAGATTTTTTTTTAACACTGAGTTTAGAAGATGCGTACAATTTCTGTGTAAAGAAGGTCGCAGGAAGAACCCATGATCAACACGACTCCTAAGTTTGTTTTTGAATTTCGCACAAAGCTACTCGAGGGCTATCTGTGTTAGCCGTCCCTAATTTAGCAGTGTAAGACTAGAGGGAAGGCAGCTAGTCATCACCACCCACCGCCAAATCTTGGGCTACTCTTTTACCAACGAATAGTGGGATTGACCGTCACATTATAACGCCCCCACGGCTGAAAGGGCGAGCATGTTTGGTGCGACGGGGATGCGAACCCGCGACCCTCAGATTACGAGTCGCACGCCTTAACACGCTTGGCCATGCCGGGCCGCACGACTCCTAAACTGTCATGATTTTAGACGATTGCGACACGATAAAAGATCTTAAGACGACAAGCAACATTCCCGTTAGATGACGAGACATTTACCTGTTTTGAAGATGTACACTGATGGCATGCTAGAATGCAAGCTCTATATAATAAATAAATAGCAGGTAAATGCTACCATTAGTATGGAAATATTTTAAGCAACATAGAGAGGTTAATCGAAACTTGTAGCAAGAACGTTCCAAGATCCATGATGTCTTCGGAATCATTATTTATTTCTTCTGTCATCTATGACACTCGTTCTGATGAGCATGATTACAAAATTCGACACTTCCATTTACAATATGAGGTCATTCTTAGATAAAACATCCATTGATTCACGAACTTCAGCTTTCAAAGCTACGTTTAAGCAGACCAAACATATAACGACTATTGATGACACAGGGAAATTGGATAGATGGCAAATGAAACTTCTATAATTTTAGTTTTCATTCAGCCGTTAATTTGGAGATAGCTGGCTGGAATCATGTAGACCTTTCACTTGGGAGCCTTCTTCTACTTCACTTTTATAGTATTACGTCGTTAATTGTTCTAAAAATGTATGTCTTATACCATTGATTGCAATGACTTTTGGGTGAAAAGGATATTTTCGTGGATGAAAATGTTACTCCAAATTGAATTGAGATGTTCTTCCGGAGTCTAGTTCTGTTTCAGACGTTCTACTTTGTGAGGATTTTCGTTTTCATGGAGAATATTAAAGCTTCTTTCATCCAAACGTTGTATTCTCTGCTTTTATACCATTATCCTTTCCAGAAATTGCTACGACATATTCGATAAATCATAAGTTTACCCATGATAAATTTTAAATCTGTTAAAGATATTTGCTGCAGTACACCAAGGCATAAGCATATGCAACTCGTTCGCAGAAAGTGAGACTATAGGTTTGTGTTTTTCACAATCAGGCGTAGGTTTGTGTTTTTCACAATCAGGCGGTGTTTGGTGCTACATTTTCCGAGATGTCGGATGCATTGTACTCTTCAAACGTGGAGAGTGTTTGGTGTAACATACTTTTCAAATATATATATATAGTGTTTGGTGTAACTTACTTTCCAAACATACCTTTGGTGTAAAGTGTTTCCCTAGTTTGGAACTTTTCAAACAGACTATTCTTACCTTACATAGAGAAGCAGTAACTGTTTCCTTGTCGAAGACTCCAAGAATTACACGCTGGTTTGGCCAGTAGAGACCTGTATGATGACTTGGAATCAAGGGATCAGAAGAATCCACGTTGAACAAGGACGTTGTTATTCCGTTTTCGTGAAGATTTTGCAAGATAAACTTAGATCCTTGTGTTTTAGAAGACCAAATATCATTAAATCAAATATTCCATTACATTAGCGCACTCCATAGGAAACCTAAATTAAACTAAACTATTCCATTCTTTTAGTTATTAGTTCGTGTTGTAAAATATAGGTTTGGTTACACTTCAAATGTAAATATTATTTTATTCTGGTTAACGTTCTATTATTAATGTTATTATTAATATAATTGTATTTAAACTAATTCTAAACAAATACAAATTTATATTAGGCTTATAGAGTATTTTTCACAAAACATTCATAATCCAAAGTTAGGTACTTAAACCTGTACAAAACTGTACATACAGACAAAACTCAGATTTCAAAATAACCATTGAAAGATATAAAAGGGTTCACTAGAAACTAAGTTTGTGTTATAGTAGGGCCAATGTAATATTATATTCTTTTCAGGCTGTAGGTGTACATGAAAAAACAACAACAGTTGAGACTAGTTAAAAATAACTGTTCGTTTTTTAACTGATAAGCTGTGTGCGGTTTTGAATTGGATTACCAAATTAGTCTTAAGACCAATATTTGTTGCCATACAGCGAGCCCGATATTTTAATATAATGAACAAGGTATAAATTGTGTTATTCAGTTTCAGATATTTTTAACTTCTTAATATTGTTTAATGTTCTTACTTTTTGTATTTCTTTACACAAGTGAAACATATTTGCACTATAAATCCTCTTGCGAATGAGAGATTAGGCACTATACAGATGATGAAATACATTATATGAATTAGAATTTTGAGCAGAGCAAAAGGAAAAAACTTATACAGGAGACGTCAAAAATATCTTTATTAACGACCGACATCAATGATTCCAGAAACAATGATGGTTTAGTGGTAAACGGTTGACTCAACCAGTAGCATAATCAAGTCGCTAATACGGAACTTACTCTGAAGAGCTTGAGTTCAGTGAAGAAGTGACCACCAGAGCAGAGTCAGAACCAAAACAAACTTTGGTTACATCTCTGCGAAACTCTTCTTTATTATACGCAAGCAAATCTGAAGAACTTTTCTCAGAAATCAGGGGATGAATTACTTGTGTAATTGATCAAGTACCCATAAATCAGAGTCCGAACAACTTGTGTAATTGGTTAAGTACCCGTAAATTAGAGTCCGAACCACTTGTGTAATTGATCAAGTACCCATAAATCAGAGTCCGAATCACTTGTGTAATTTGTTAAGTATTCATAAATTCATTCTGCAATGTTCTTTTCACCATAACTACGGTAGTTTATAGAACCTGTATTCTGTTCCTTACCATAAATACAGTAGTTTATAAAACCTGTATTCTGTTCCTTACCATAACTACAGTAGTTTATAGAACCTGTATTCTGTTCCTTACCATAACTACAGTAGTTTATAGAACCTGTATTCTGTTCCTTACCATAACTACAGTAGTTTATAGAACCTGTATTCTGTTCCTTACCATAACTACAGTAGTTTATAGAACCTGTATTCCATTAATTAATTTCAATCGGAATATTTCAACTTTTTTGTTTTCAGAATTTTCTCCGATTAATTACGATTGTAGATATTTTCAAAACGACTTCTGCTTCACCATACATCTATTCAATAAACGTTTATTTTATCTTTCACACAAGGACACAAAAACCTACTTTTACTTTCTCCTCCATGAATAACCTCGACGTGTCGAACGTGAAGATTTTCTACTATATCTGAAACAACTTGACGTAATGCATGATCATTCTGACATGAGGCGCCATCATCTTTGAGAAGATCTCCAATACACAGATATAGAAATACATTCAAGAAACATGACCAGATTTCAATTCGCAGCATGGTTACTTCTCCTCCGTTACTTAAGGCAGTCTTTATAAAGCAGGAAACATCAGGTCGTGACTGCAAACCAACGCTTAATGAGCATGCTTCAGAAGTCAGTCAATATGTTGAAGATGATTATTATTTCTACGTATACAAGTTCCGCTGGTAGATAGACCAGCAATATGCTTATGGACTTACAACTATTTTGTCCAGTTGGACAGAATACTTGCGTTTTCAATGACAGATTCTTACTTTAGTTTGATATATACAATTCAAACATTAGGTTTTCTATTAAATTAGATAAACTACAATTCACCCTGATATTTGTGTACATACACACAGAAGGGGTAAATAACATTAGGAAGACGACTAGACCCTGTTAAAAATGACGTGTTGAGATAGATTAGTTTAGCTTAAGAATACAGCAGCCATGGGCTTCTTTAATATCGATATTTACATAGAAGCCCATTAAAATAGAACATGGAGCTGTCTAGACATAAAATTAGTTTGATTTTGATGTAGTCTTTCTGATACATAAGTGTGAAACAGACTTCGGAGCGCTGATCAAACAAAAAGTACACTCACATTGTTGTACTTAGTAGAACAGAGATGTTACACCTAAAGTGAATATATTTTAATTCGTGCTTGGCTTTCATGAAAATGAACACTTTTACACTGCGACACGGTTCATGTGTGAAATAAATAAATACAACGTTGTTATGATTATATAAGAAAAATTGTACATATACCTCACCATAATGTCATCATGCCTTGAAAACGTCGTGACTTGACTTTGTGTATTCAACATTTACGCATATGTTTCTTATTGGGCGTAATAAGCGTATGTGTATATGTGTGTTATTAAGGTATGATCAACGTATGTGTACGCATTTCTTACTGGAGTGTAATCTAAGTATATGTTTCTTATTAAGATGTAATCTAAGTATATGTTTCTTATAGAGATGTAATCAAAGTATATGTTTCTTACTGGAGTGTAAGCAAAGTATATGTTTCTTATGGAGATGTAATCAAAGTATATGTTTCTTATAGAGATGTAATCAAAGTATATGTTTCTTACTGGAGTGTAATCAAAGTATATGTTTCTTACTGGAGTGTAATCTAAGTATATGTTTCTTATAGAGATGTAATCAAAGTATATGTTTCTTACTGGAGTGTAATCTAAGTATATGTTTCTTATAGAGATGTAATCAAAGTATATGTTTCTTACTGGAGTGTAATCTAAGTATATGTTTCTTATGGAGATGTAATCAAAGTATATGTTTCTTACTGAGTGTAAACAAAGTATATGTTTCTTATAGAGATGTAATCAAAGTATATGTTTGTTACTGGAGTGTAATCAAAGTATATGTTTCTTATAGAGATGTAATCAACGTGTATTTGTTTCAAACCCCATGTTATGAAACATGTGTTTCTTATTGAGGTGTAACGAACGTATATTTATATATTTGTTTCAAACCCCATGTTATGAAACATGTGTTTCTTATTGAGGTGTAACGAACGTATATTTATATATTTGTTTCAAACCCCATGTTATGAAACATGTGTTTCTTATTGAGGTGTAACGAACGTATATTTATATATTTGTTTCAAACCCCACGTTATGAAACATGTGTTTCTTATTGAGGTGTAACGAACGTATATTTATATATTTGTTTCAAACCACATGTTATGAAACATGTGTTTCTTTTTGTCACCATTTTATTCTACTGAACTCTGGCGTGACATTGTAATTTAGATGTAACAAAACTACTTTTTAACATCGTAAAGCCACTGCTCTTTTTGATAATATGATGGTCACTTCTGTTTTCAGGTATAAAACCATTCTGTTGATGTGTACGTTTATGATAACTATGGTATTTACGACCACTGAAAAGTGGTTATACTTTAAACTTTATGTCGCTTTAAATAGATGACTGAAGCTCGGCCCGGCATGGCCAAGCGTGTTAAGGCGTGCGACTTCTAATCCGAGGGTCGCGGGTTCGCATCCCCGTTGCGTCAAACATGCTCGCCCTTTTAGCCGTGGAGGCGTTATAATGTATCGGTCAATCCCACTATTCGTTGGTAAAAGAGTAGCCCGAGAGTTGGCGGTGGGTGGTGATGACTAGCTGCTTTCCCTCTAGTCTTACACTGCTAAATTAGGGACGGCTAGCACAAATAGCCCCCGAGTAGCTTTGTGCGAAATTCCAAAACAAAAACAAGACTGAAGCTCTAAAAATTTCAAATTAGTTAATATTATCGTGCCAAGCACAGTCCTGCACCAACTGTCTGGACTAAAAGGTTTAACATTGGTTTGTTTTGAATTTCGCGCAAAGCTACACGAGGACTATCTGCACTAGCCGTCCCTTATTTAGCAGTATAAGACTAGAGAAAAGGCAGCTAGTCATCACAATCCACCGCCAACTCTTGGGCTACTCTTTTATCAACGACTAGTGGGACGGACCGTCACATGTTTGGTCCGATAAGGATTTGAACCCGAAACCCCATCCCGATTACTAGTCAAGCGATTTAACCACATGGCCATACCAAGCAATTTACGTTACAAGCTCGTGTCAAACTTACAAATATGTATGTTGTAAAATACACACAAGGCGTTTGTTTTTGGTATGTTTGTTGGTATAAATTCCACGCATTTATTTTTAATGCACTTCAAAATACTTAATATACAAAAATAATGTGAAGAAACCTTTAGGCGAAGAAGTTTATGTCGGGAGTGCTTTTTAAAAAACTTTAAAATCTTGTATTGGTAAAAGATAAAAGAAATAATGGTCTCGTATTCACACAGAATGTAGTATCCTTTTGTACAAAGAAGTTGCTACTTTATTTAAAATTTTTATTCAGTTTTAAAAGAAAAATTCTAAACTTAATGAGGAAGAAAAGATGAAGTTCTACAAGAGTAACACCTAGTGTAAATTTTAGATACGAAATGTTTTTCGTTTGTTTTCTTTTGAATTTCGCGCAAAGCTACAAAAGGACAATCTGCGTCAGCCGTCCTCAATTTAGCAATGTAAGACTAGAGGGAAGGCAACTATTCGTCACCACCAATCGCCAACGCTTGGGCTACTCTTTTTTTACAAACGAATAGTGGGATTGACCGTCACGTTATAATGTTCCCACGGCTGAAAGGGCGAGCATGTTTGACGTTTGAATTAAACTTTATTTTCGTAAGTCTAAGGAAGTAGAGTCATAAAGAAACATATACATTTGTTATTTAATTTCAAATCATTTTAGAATATCTGCTAAATCGTGACATGAATTAGCTTTTATTTTACACTTTAGCATCTACTGAAGTTAAAATAAACCTTCTGGGAATTTAAATTTATTTTAAAAATTGCAGCGAAAGCTCTAGAAATGTAACCAAAAGTTACACTTTATATATGTATAATATACTTTATAAAATCCTGGGTTTGAAAACAACACCAGTTTTCCTATTAAAAGCTCTGAAAACATAGTTTGAAACTATACTTGACGAAATCCTGACAAATTTAGTCTCAAATTTACACCTCATCTTGTCTTTTGACTTGTATGTACTTACTTCGTAGTCTCATGAGGTTATCTCATACTTGATGTGGTATACTTATCAGATTATATGATCATCTGATGTTGTTTTTTTTAGGTTATAAGCCCACTATGTGGTACTTTTAAGGCTATATTCGCACTTGATCTTGAATTCTTTACTTTTTGAGTTTCTTTTTAACACTCCTACGAAAAGTGGGGCCTAATAGGCCACATTTGATTTCATCAAATGAAATGTCAATTTCATTTAAATACAAATTTATTAGCCTAATATTAATAACCTTTCAAGTTGCTCTGGGGCCTATTAGGCCCCACTTTTCGTAGGAGTGTTAACCTGGAATATCTCGGTGTAGCAGCAATAACTCTACACATTTACAACGCTAAAATTTGGGGTTCATTTCCGCGTGATGAACACAGCAAATAACCAGTGCGTATTTGGTCAAAATTAAAGAAAAATAAAAATTGACCTGGAACTGACCATCTATAACACATTACACATTTAATTACTGACTATGCAAATAATCACTTCAGTTTGCTCAGTCACCATCCTGAAAACTCCTGTTGACTCTGAATATTCATAAAGACTTGACATATCTTGTTTACTCTCGTTACTATACTATATAATCCACAATAAACACCATAATAATTACATTTCGTTTAGTGTTCTGCTTTGTTTTTAACGTTTAGTTGCTATAAAAAGTATAAAAAAAACACAACGGAATTAATATTTCAAGTCAATGCTTTATTTTCAAAATAATACATTCATAGCACATTTGCAACCAAGCAGTGTTAGATTACATATGTTCTGAAAACATTGTGTCTTTCCACACACACACACCCAGATGTCTCAGCGTTAGAGGGCTTTTCATACCAAATATTGAGTTTCTGTAATCGTGAATGTAACTTTGTGTTTAGTGATAAACAAACAAAAACACACCAACAGCAAAAATCGTGATTCTAGAAATTAAAAGTAGATAATAAAGTTTGTACCATATTTTCTAAAATGCAATATTTTTTATTGTGGAAAATATCAGTGGTTTATCAAATAGCTTAAAGGATCACCTTAAAGACCGATAACAATCAGTAATTTCTCATCCTTTATTTATAATTATTAATCAACAGGTGAGTAACTAGTTACAATTGACTACAGCCTATTATTATTAATAACGTCTTCACAGCTGAAAGCGCACAATGTATTCAGTGGCATATTGCGGCCTGAACCTAGGACCTACCGGTACGCAGGCCTGCACGCTAACCACAAAGCCATGCTCGGCCCAGATATTACAGAGAATTTACAGTCATTGTTGCACAATTTCGCTAATTCCAATATATTCAACAGCGACATTTAAAGAAATTATTTTGTAAGCTCAGCAAGAGACTCTTCAGATATATTCCATGTAATATTAAGGACACTCTTTGTAGCAATTTAATAAGAAAGGATTTTCTAAAATACATTATCAAACGTTAATTCATGCAAAAATAGTTAAAACAAAAAATATATCCGATTTGGCGTCATTGTTCTTTCAGCACAAAGCTACACAATGGGTTATCTGCGTTTTGCACACTGTGGAGAATCATATCTCGGATTATAACATTGCAATTCCATAATATTCCACCTGAGCCACCAGAGGGAGTTTGGAGTTTGAGTCATGATCTCACAATTTGATTATATTATTGGAATACATTCAGAAAGACAGTTTCGACCCGATTCTAGAAACGGAACGATCGTATGTCATGAACACAATTTTAATTAATGTGATAATGTTATCGGAATGATTTTAAAGTAGGAACATAATTTTATTCTGATAAATTATCGAAACGTGTTTTATGCCAAGACGCAGTTTCCGTTTTTTATTATGTTGATTTTTGATTCAGAGAAAAAGTTTTAATTTATATCTTTTGAAAATATCTAAAGTAGAGAAAGTAATTTCCATTATGTCTTCAGATGATGTCAGTTGCGAAAATCATTGATGCAAAAACCAGCACCATCTGTTTACTACAATAACATCTTGATGCACATCATTTGAAGACAAGCACGTGCCTAATACATCTAAAAGTTTATGTTTTGAAGACTCATTGGAATAGTAATTAACATTAACTTGTCATCACAGCAAGTTACCTACGTATGTCATAACGCTTGTTTGTTTGTTTGTTGTTAAGCGCAACGCCAAATAGGGGCTATTTGTACTTTGCCCCTCTGCAGGTATATAATAATATAATATTATTAATAATAATAAATTTATTAAGCAATAAATTAGACACAAAAAATCAAATAACAATATAAAACCATCAACAAAGAGTTAAATCGTCCTGTGATGGTTAAACACATAATAAAGTACAATCAAAACTTACAAAATCAAAATAAAATTCCCAGAATATTATCATCAGTATTTAAGATCCATTGTTTTAAGTATTTCTTTTGATTAACACGATTAATAGAAGATCTTATACTATAAGGAATAAAATTATGAATACGAGGTGCCAAATAAAGATATTGATGAAGTGTAACTGTTTTACGTGGTGTGGGTACATTAATTGGAAAAAAAGATTGAAGTCGTGTAAAATATGAAGTGACTTTAAAAGGCCTATTAAAAGAAACATGCATTGTAGATAAAGCTAAAAAATATAAATAAAGTTTATCATATGAAAGAGGGGAGTTAAATTTACTGAAATCGGTATCAAGCCTATGGGTAAAATAAGAGAGAAAACACTTTTTTGCAACTTGTGAATAGGAATTAAAAAGTCTTATATGTGCCACCCCAAATTGAAATACAATATTGTAAGAAAGATTGAAAGAGAGCATAATATACACTTAACAAAATATGATAAGGAGCACAATGACTAAGTTCAAAAATTAGCATAGAACTATATTTTAATTTATTAACTAAAGAATTAATATGAAATTGCCAATTTAATTTTCGATCTAAAATAATTCCTAAATATTTAACAGAGGAAACTTGAGTCAATTTAGGACACTTACAATTAGGGTAAGTATAACAATCACTGGAATGATAAAAAATAGAAGGAAAAGCTGGAATGACACCATAAAGGTTAAACTGAAGAAGAAAAGATTTAGATATATTTAAGGATAAGCCATTACAGAAAAGCCAATTTTTAATTTTATTAAGATCACTAGAAATAATGGCTTCATTAATTAGATTTGGCTTACTATAAACAACAGCAATATCATCGGTATAGGCTTTTGGATATCTCCAAAAAACTGTCGGTAAAGAATATCATTTATATAAATGAGAAATAATAAAGGGCCCAGAACAGAACCTTGTGGTACTCCAACATTAATTGTAAGCCAATCACTATAATTATTATGGATACAAACCGATTGCTTTCTATTGTGAAAGTAAGAAAACCAATCAAAAACAATACCTCTAAAACCATAATAAGATATTTTATTTAACAAAATTTTATGATTAACAGAATCAAAAGCTTTGGCTAAGTCAAGAAAAACAGCAATTGGATGAAGATCAGAATCCAAAGCTTCTGTAATACTTCCCACAAGTTTAGCAACAGCAACCTCCGTTCCAAGCCCAGGCCGAAAGCCAAATTGAGAAGGAGACAAAACTGAATGTCTATCAAGAAATGATAAAATTCTGATCTTCATAGATTTTTCAAATAGTTTAGAGAAATGTATTAATAAGGAAATAGGTCTATAATTCGTAAAATCAAAAATATTACCAGATTTATAAATAGGAATGACCAATGATAACTTTAAAGCATTAGGAAACTTCCCTTGAGTAAAAGATAAATTAATTAAAAAAGTCAAAATTGATGCAAAAAGATTAGCATTAGCTTTCAAAATCTTAACCGAAACACCATCTACACCATTAGAAGCTGAATTTGATAAGGAG
Organism: Tachypleus tridentatus; assembly: GCF_004210375.1. NCBI lineage: Eukaryota > Metazoa > Arthropoda > Merostomata > Xiphosura > Limulidae > Tachypleus > Tachypleus tridentatus. The sequence goes on from NC_134834.1 coordinate 105,557,540, forward strand.
AAAATATTATTCATAGTTTCAGATACAGTAACAGGATATAGGTAACAAGAAGAAGAAGGAGCAGGAGACATGCCCTGAGAACAAAATTTAGGATTGGAGCAAGTAGATTTAGCAACATTAACAAAAAAAATAATTCAAATCAGATAAATCAGTAGTACCAAAATTACAAAATTTCTTTTTTTTTTTTAACATCAATAATAGAGTTAACAATATTCCAATTCTGTTTAATAGTTTTAGCATTCTTAAACAGGTTATGATAATAAGTCCATTTAGTCTTACGGGTCAAGCTAACAACATAATTCCTTAAACACTTAAATCTAATCTTTAGATAAATATCATCAGGAAATTGATGTACTTTCTTTTTAACTTATCTCTTTTAATCATTAACAAAACCAATTCACTGGTAATCCATGGCTTAATTTTTCTAAACTTTCGTGACACAGAAACAGTAGTAGTACAACTTTGAATACAATCAGTTAACACTTCAGCAAAATTATAATAAGCAACATTAACATCAGAACAATTCATAACACAAGACCAATCTGAAAAATTCAAACAAGAACTCAAATCATTAAACTTAATCTTTTGAACATTTGAGACATGTTCTAGATCCGATAAAATGTCTATACATAAAACAATTGGAAAATGATCGGTCAAAAAACTCTCAACAATATAAGAATAACAATTTTTAACAGTATTTCTACTAATTAAAAAATGATCAATACAAGAATTAGTAACATTGGTTATCCGTGTAGGAGAAGAAATAATAATACGAAGATTGTTCTCAGACAAAAACTTAAAATATGCATTCTTATAACAAACATCATCAAATGTCAAAACATCTATATTAAAATCACCAACAAGTATATTAATATTATATTTGTATAAATTCAATTCTAATGAAAGCTCATCAATAAATTTCAATACAGGCAATCTAGGAGATCGATAAACAACAAAGAGATTAAATTTCTTATTTTGAATCATACAAAATAAAATTAAAGCATCAGATTTAATGTACTGTACTTCTTTTATCATAGTCAGTATCTCAAATTTAACAAAAACTGCCACTCCACTAGCCTTATTTAGACCAGAAGATGAAGAATAAAAGGAGTAACCTGGAATCGAAAAGGAAACAAATCCATCCTCAACAAACCAAGTTTCAGAAAAAGCTATTATATGAAATTTAACAATGCTTGATTGTAAAAAAACAAGAAATTGGTCAAAATTTTGAGTAAGACTTCGAATATTAACATGTATTAAATTTAAATGACCAACAGAAAAAACATTTGGTAAATCAGAAAGAGAAGACAAAGTTGGTGTAACACCAACAATATCATCAAAATCATCAGCCATTGCAGTATTTATAAATTATTAAGATCAATCAAGCAGCGTAAAACAATGGGCTGAGTAGTTTCTGATTTCCTAATAAGAATATTACCATTCGATACCCAAAGAAATTTATAGCCAAGATCTTTCTGTTTTCGTTTTGCTTGCATAAAAATATCACGATAATATGGGAGAGATGTTCGTTAACATAAACTGGATAAGATTCATTACAGACCTTAATATCATTAGTATTAAGAGAGCGAAATTTAGTTTTCTTAAGTTTAAGCAGATCAAATTTAATTTGCTTACGACAAAACTTAACAACAATCTGTCTCGGACTCTTATTTTCAGTTGTTTTCTTTCCTATACGATGAACAGTGTCAATATCTGTAGGAGCACAGTCAACCCCAAAAGTAGTTGTAATCTTCTCAACAACTTCTTGCAAATTCTCATTAGGCTTCTCTGGAATACCTCCAATCAAAACATTATAGTTATAAGAATATTGTTCCGCGTCACACATCTTCCTCCGAAAACTTGCCATCTCCTTCCACAATTCTTCATTTTCATGCTTTAATGTTTTATTTTCCTGTTTACACTCCTTAACTTCAGCTCTCAAAGTTGTGATATCCTCACTCATAGTTTCTACCTTCTCTGAATAAAATTGAAAGGAAGTCACTAATTCTTCGACCTTTACTTTAATTAAGTGAAAGTCATCAAGTCTTGACAAAATTTCAGTAACTTTTAGATCCAACAGATCCAACTTTTAGCATTACAAGATCGCAGAATTTACCTGGATTTATCGTAGCTAAATGTTAATTCGGTTACAACTATAAATGACGGAAGTAGTGTTCCTGTGCCATTAGTGATATTTTCAGCAGTAATACCAATAACATTTCAATGTTGTTGTTTTTTTTATTACGGACAAATTATACAATGGGGTATACGTGCTGTGCCCACCACGAATACGGAGACCCGATTATTAGCACTGACTTTCCGCTGAGCCACAAGGGAACATCTCACACCTGCTCCCAGCTTAAAAGATTTAGATGAATTCTAAGTCATTATACTAAGCTAACAGTGTAAAATAATCGTTATTACAAGACACATAATGTTAATAAAATTAAAGATAATAGAAACAGTTATATTGAAAACTCGGACCAATACTGTTAACGAAAAAACATTAAAGTTTGTTTTGTTTTTTGTTTTTAAATTTCGCACAAAGCTACTCGAGGGCTATCTGTGCTAGCCGTCCTTAATTTAGCAGTATAAGACAAGATGGAGCTCAGCTAATTATCACCACCCACAGCCAACTCTTGGGCTACTCTTTTGCCAACGAATAGTGAGATTGACCGTGACTTTATGCTCCTACGGCTGAATGAGCGAGCATGTTTGGTGTGACCAGAATTTGAACGTGTGACCCCCAGATGGCGAGAAGAGCCCTCAACCACCTTTCCATGCTAGGCCGCATCGGGACGAAAAACTCTTACTTACAAGAAGTTATTATTCCATTGAACAGAGGCCTGCCATGGTCAAGCGCGTAAGGCGTGCGACTCGTAATCTGAGGGTCGCGGGTTCGCGACCGCGTCGCGCTAAACATGCTCGCCTTCCCAACCGTGGGGGTGTATAATGTTACGGCCAATCCCACTATTCGTTGGTAAAAGAGTAGCCCAAGAGCTGGCGGTGGGTGGTGATGACTAGCTACCTTCCCTCCAGTCTTACACTGCTAAATTAGGGACGGCTAGCACAGATAGCCCTCGAGTAGCTTTTTGCGAAATTCCAAAAAAACAACAAAACAAACAAACCATTGAACAAATGAAAATTGTTTTTATTATAACGTTTGTTATGTTTGGGTTCTAGAACGATCGATAAGAGTTCCACATCGCGATTGGTCGAGAGAAATCTATAGTCAGTGGTTGTCAACATTTTAAGCATAACAAAATGCGACCCGATTTCAGTGAAAATGATCTACTTATGTAAAGGTACATAAGATATTTTTTAAAAACTATCTGTATGTCATGGAGAAAAATGGATATCGCTTTCAGAATTATCGTACAGAAATTACTGTTAAACATATAAAAATTTTAAGACAATAAAAACATCATACACCTGTGTTATAATAGTGTGAGCACATTTTACAAGCTGATAAAAACATGATTATAATTAATCCAATTATGTTTTAAACACTGCATTCTTCATTAGAACAGTATATAACAATAGTATCATAATAGTATTTCAACCATATTATGTGCGCCATATCTATATGACTATGCTTCAATAGCTTGGAAAAGTTGTGCACACCATAATAATTGAATATGGCGAATAGAATTTTGTTAAATACTATTACTATACACTTTTACAGTTCTTTAAAATTTCTAGTGGGCTATAAAAAAGATCACAATGTTAAAAATATAATAGAGCTAATAGTAATGTCTAATTTGTCTTTCTTAAGTATAAAACCTCTGTGTCTGTCTGTTTATTCGTTACCTAACTACTTCTAGGTTGCTGGGCCAATCTCAACCAAACATTTGGGGATGATAGTTCGGAGCAGAGGATATGTTGATGAGAGAATCACAAACCCATAAAACTCCATTACAAATGTTATTGAACATTTATTATCTTTGACACAATTTAACGTTAGATGGAGTAACATTCTTACAGAAAACAAATTACTATATTTTAATAACACAACATACACATGGTATTAGGAGGATCTTCTATATTTCAGAGAGTTACATTTTAATAACACAACATACACATGGTATTGGGAGGATCTTTTATATTTCAGAGAGTTACATTTTAATAACACAACATACACATGGTATTGGGAGGATCTTTTATATTTCAGAGAGTTACATTTTAATAACACAACATACACATGGTATTGGGAGGATCTTTTATATTTCAGAAAGAGCACTAGTAATTTGAAATGAAAATATTGCTACCATTATAAACACAGTTGAAGTATCTATTCTAAGAGTCGCTGTAGGGCTGATATGAAGGGCGATTTGTTGAGTTATATCTACTTGATACTTTGACTTATGACCTTTCAACTTCGGCCCGAAAAACACTTCTGCTGTTAACGAACGTCGGTTAAGTAATCTCGTAAGGCACTGGGGATGAACAGTAAAAGTTGGGTGTTTAAAGCAGGTAAAAGAAATCACCCATACGGCCACTACCTTCCTGATACCTCTTCATACAAAGACACTCTGGCCATCGTTCAGCGTATACCATGTTTTAACTAGATACATTGTGAGTTTTTAAAGCTTTTAGAAAACTCTGGGTGAGATGACAGTGAACACTGTAATAATATGTTATATTTAATAATTATTATGTAATAATATGTGTGAAATTTCTGTGTTAATTATCATATCATCACCTCCCATTTTTTTAAGTTCATAATCCGGACAAAAGACACGTGCCTAGCCTGTCTAACCTTTATAAAAAGAATTCTGTATGCGTGTGTCACGTCACGGCACGCTCGATTTCTCTTGATATTTCGAAATAGGAGGTATCATTAAAGCCAAATTACATTTACCAAATTACTGGCTGTACATTTCGATCTTAGTGACAGGGGTGCAACAAGGAGGTGAGAAGGATGTTTTGAAACCTTATAAGTGTAGTAAGTGTTGGGTGTTTCTGTTTTTCTTTCAGCAAAGCCACATCGGGCTATCTGCAGTATTCACTGAGAGAAATCGAACCACTGATTCTAGCGTTGTTAATCCATAGACTTATCGCTGTACCAGCGGGAGACAGCAAGTGCTGGTATAATAAATCTAAAGTAAAGATGTAATGTGGAATCCTCTAGTCTATAACCAAAATTAAAAAATATATCATGGAAGTACAAGTTTTCGATTGAATATCAAAGATAAATCGTTTCTCAATCCAGCTATTTTATGTTATATCAAAAACCTCTTCAATGAACGGAGACTAAATTAAGTTAACGTATCTAATTGTTACCAATAATTATTCTATGAATAAGCCACGAATTCATTTCATTATGATCTTAATTTTGATTGGCTCACAAAAGAATTGAGCGACATCTATCTGCTTCAACATCACTTTCCTGTATCTTTATTGGTCAATCCAGAATTCCAAAATGTATTTATTTTAAGTTATCTATGAAACATGAGCTTGGGGGGTAGTACTTTCCCAATTATTTTTGATCGGTTATTTCACACATTTTATACTATGATATAAGTATATTGCACATTGTATCCTATGTTATAACTATATGACACATTGTATACTATATTATAAGTATATAGCACATTGCTTACTATGTTATAAGTATATTGCACATTGTATCCTATGTTATAAGTATATGACACATTGTATACTATATTATAAGTATATAGCACATTGCTTACTATGTTATAAGTATATTGCACATTGTATCCTATGTTATAAGTATATGACACATTGTATACTATATTATAAGTATATAGCACATTGCTTACTATGTTATAAGTATATTGCACATTGTATCCTATGTTATAAGTATATGACACATTGTATACTATGTTATAAGTATATAGCACATCCCACATTGTATACTGTGTTATAAGTAAATCACCCATTGTATACTATGTTATAAGTATATCACCCATTGTATACTATGTTATAAGTATGTCACATACTGTTGTCTATCATAGCATCCATTGTTTTAAAATTTATAATTTGAACAAAGGATGTGTACCTCATTTATTATAATTAATTAATTAAATCATACTAATTATGATAATGTTCTGAGTTTCATAGCGCGGAATGATATACAGTTAAGAAAGTTCAAAAGTTAAGGGATTATTTTCTAGCCATTAGTTTTAGTGGTAGTATTCATGTCGTGATAAGGTAATGTACTTAAGTTATTCCAACCTAACTTAAAATGTATATGTTTCAGAGAGAATAATGACAGTCGTATTAGATTCCACTTTTCAGTATGTTGTAGTTGTTAAACGATAAGAATGTTTGTCTACACAACAAAATTAGTATAAGGTGAGTTCGTGAGCGTGTTTAACGTAGAATTAGTTTATATGTGGTACGATGCTATCACGCAAACGTAGGTTTGTGTTTCGACTAAAGTAATTTTTTTGTGACGTTCCTACTAGTCTGTTTATGTTATTAAACTGTGATCAAAGTCACTCACGAGATGTCTTACTTTTTGGGTTTCGCGCAAAGCTATACGAGGGCTATCTGCGGTAGCCGTCCATAATTTTGCAATGTAAGACTAGAGGGAAGGCAGCTAGTCACCACCACCCACCGCCATCTCTTGGGCTACTCTTTTACCAACGAATAATGGGATTGACCGTCACATTATAATGCTCCCATTGGTGCGACCGGGATTCGAACCCGTGACCTCCAGATTACGAGGCCAACGCCTTAACCACCTGGCCATGCCGGGCCTTCTGTAAAGTAAAACTAAACAAGTATGGTTACACTTATCAGTGGCTCTTCCATTACACTTCAGACATTTACATGGAAAACACAAATGTCATTCATTTCACAAGTGATTTAGTTTCATGTATTTTACTCAGTATTTATGCACAAGAGGTGAACTTTAATTTTTCGAAAACTGCATTTCATGAATTGTTCTATACTGGTAATTCCCTCGACACGAACGAAACGTCACGCTACAACAATTAAATTTTAAGTAACAGCTGGGTTTACTAAGTATTTATTGTATTCCGTACAGAGGTTTGCTACAGCTACTGTCACGAATAACAATGATAAAGTTACGATGATTAACCAATAACGTACAATAAAACGTGATCTATCAATATTAGTAACACGCAAGTAATAACATTAACTTACAGTTTTAACACACATTGACTGAACATTTTCCATGTCTAAGAGATATACGAATTTTCTCATAACATCCTGTTGTTATTTTAAAAAATCGTTACATATGTAAGCTAGGTAATATCTATAAAAACAACTTAGAAATTGCATGGAAGACGAAAAAGTTGTCCTAAGTACCGAAAACAGAAATGAATTTTAGTCACAAAAAAACAATTCAAAATGAAGTTCACGTATGTTAAGGTGGGTTAAGTCTTTAGAAATCACTATGTGTATATTTAAAACATGTTGTACACTGTGCGATGGTCACAGTGACTCTGGAGGAAGTAGTGGCAGTACGAGTGCTTACTGTTACCCTATTTCAACACCCAGCTATTAGAGTCCCTCCCAGTGCTTACTGTCACCCTCTTTCAACACCCAGCTATTAAAGTCCCTCCTAGTGCTTACTGTTACCCTCTTTCAACACCCAGCTATTAGAGTCCCTCCTAGTGCTTACTGTTACCCTCTTTCAACACCCAACTATTAGAATCCCTCCTAGTGCTTACTGTTACCCTCTTTCAACACCCAACTATTAGAATCCCTCCTAGTGCTTACTGTTACCCTCTTTCAACACCCAACTATTAGAGTCCCTCCTAGTGCTTACTGTTACCCTCTTTCAACACCCAACTATTAGAATCCCTCCTAGTGCTTACTGTTACCCTCTTTCAACACCCAACTATTAGTGTCCCTCCTAGTGCTTACTGTTACCATCTTTCAACACCCAGCTATTAGAGTCCCTCCTCAGACTTTCAAGTAATTAATTAAATGGCGGCAACTGATCACAGAAGTGTTTTACGAGTCAAAATGGAAGAGTCACAAGTCAAAGTAAGGAGTATGTACAACTTAAAAAATGGCTTTTCTTATGAGCCTTTTGAGAACTCTTAGAATAAATACTCCAGCTGAGTTTATGTTTCATTGTAATAGTGGTGACAATATTTGTTTATCGAAAATTTCCATGAAGACTTCTTGTGCTCACTCTGAGATGCATAAGACTTTTGTGTGACCTTCCCATATCGTGTATGTTATGTTATAGGAAATTTAATGTTATTGGTGTGAGGATGTTACGCCATTTATGAATGTAACTAATGTTATCTTACGTCAAAGATAATAAATATTCAATAACAACAACGTCAGAGGCTGAGGAAGTTGTGATTCTCTCTACCCCGACTTCCCACACAATAACATGCCTCTTGTTACAAACCATGAAGTCTAGTTGAGAGTGGCCCAACAGCCTAGACAATGCACAAACAGACATATTTTCGTGTCTCTTTCCCTGCTGGGACAGTGCTAAGTCTTTGAGTTAACACTACTAAAATTATGGGTTCAACTGCCCTCGGTGGACACAGTTGACAGTCCATGTGACTTTGCTTTAAGAAAATACATACATACGTTTTGTAGTTTATATATAAAGCTTTTTCGATACTGTATCTTGACCTGAGTACAAGTATTGGCACACGCTTTGGCCATTTTTGTCATCCAGTTAATAAAACCTTTGGGCCTGGCATGGCCTTGCGCGTTAAGGAGTGCGCTTCGTAATCTGAGGGTCGCGGGTTCGCATCCCCGTCACGCCAAACATGCTCGCCCTCCCAGCCGTGGGGGCGTTATAATGTGACGGTCAATCCCACTTTTCGTTGGTAAAAGAGTAGCCCAAGAGTTGGCGGTGGGTGGTGATGACTAGCTGCCTTCCCTCTAGTCTTACACTGCTAAATTAGGGACGGCTAGCACAGATAGCCCTCGAGTAGCTTTGTGCGAAATTTCCAAACAAACAAACAAAAAGCCAACTAGTATTCATATGTTATGTCTTACTTCTAGATGTTCATCAAAGCCATTAGGTTTTTGTGACATTATCTAGAATATTCTAGCAATTCTTTTATCTCAATGTGATGAACCCTTTATCCAACACAAAATTAAAGCATTAAAATATTGGCTACATCAAAAGAGAAAGAAAAAAGTAATTATTTGATTTTATTTAAATGTACTTTTCGCTCTCCGCTGCTGTAGAGAATTGAAAACGTTTTTGACTATAAACACATACCTGATCAGTTAGTCCTACTTACCTAGGCCTAAGAGTGGTTGGTGGTCGCAGGCTCGAATCTCGTTATGAATATGCTTGTCAATTTCAGCTGTGAGAACATTATAATGTGACGATTAACCTCACTATTCATTGGCAAAAGAGTAGCCCAAGAGTTGGCGGTGAGTGGTATTAACTAGCTGTGTTCCATCTAACATATCACTTCAAAATTAAAAATGGCTAGCTCAGATAATTCTAGTAAACAGCCCATGTTTACTTAATCCCGAAGCAAAATTAACTATCGGTAATGAATAAGAACAGTAATGGTTAACTGCTGTCACCTAGTGTGCTAGTTTGGTACTAAATTCTGACATCACATGTTCTTTCACTTCATCAGCGAAAAATACAGTTACGTCTCAGTTAGTAAATGTTTACTATCGTAATTTTTACACCAACTCTGTTTTTTCTATAAAGCTTCTGAGTGACTGATTAGTAGGTGTTTAAACATTATACTCAGATAGTCAAATTTTAATCAACTAGCGTTACAGCTAGTTGAAACAATATATTTAAAATCAATAAATCAGGCGTATGGGGAAGATAAATCATGAGGAATTACATATTTAGATTTTTGGGAGGCCTTTTTTTTATTAAAATAAATTGTCAATGTTTAGTTTGTGATAACGCATTTGTTGTAGCTGATATTAGACAAATTATTCGGATAGCTAGTCTAAAATATATTGACCCCAAAATGTTGAGCCTCGTTAACACTAGTTATTATGTCGTTATAATTTATTATTTACTTTTAACTATAACTCCTAATAAATAACACAAAGTTATATCAAACACATAAAACTAATAACCAAACTAGTTGATCTATAAAAGTGTGAAAACTAGAAATTATCTTGAACGTTCCATTCAATATATCTACAAATATCGGGTATCAAATTTAATGATTCCACTCGTCTGGAAGAGTAGATATCAAGTTTACCAGATGGCACTACAACCACCATTTTTATGGAACCCGTCATACATTTCTGTCCCTCTCAGTTCTGTTTCTTTTTTTAATTCCTCATGATTTATCTACCCCATACGCCTGATTTATTGACTTATTCACTAATATTGTTTTAACAATTGGATCAAACATGTTGTTCAGAGTTGAAAGAACAATGGTATATTGTAAATGCTCTTTCTTCTATTTTCTGTAACACATCCAACTCTACTTGAGTTTTTGAACAAATAATTCAAGTTCCATTATCTTTCTAAAAAATACAAATATAAAACATTTAGTCAATTTCATCATCTTTTAATTTAACTTTTTATCTTCTAAACTTCTTTTCGAAATCGCGTCTTTGATTTCACTACAACTGTTTCCTTTTCAACCGTTTCTCTAATCTTCTGATCACAATTTGAAATCCTTTCACGTTGTCTAGTAAGGCAAATATAACGTTCGTACATGCCGAGTAACATATTTTCTTGTTTTTCATTTTACTTTCTCCATCTTGGTTCTTTTTCCAGAGCTTTATATATTAAGAACTCCCTTGTTCTTTATATTCTGTTTTATATTCCACTGTTTTGTTCTTCTCCTTCAGTATATTCCCTCATCTTGGTCCACTGTTTTGTTCTTCTCCTTCAGTATATTCCCTCATCTTGGTCCACTGTTTTGTTCTTCTCCTTCTGTATATTCCCTCATCTTAGTCCACTGTTTTGTTCTTCTCCTTCAGTATATTCCCTCATCTTGGTCCACTGTTTTGTTCTTCTCCTTCAGTATATTCCCTCATCTTGGTTCACTGTTTTGTTCTTCTCCTTCAATATATTCCCTCATCTTGGTCCACTGTTTTGTTCTTCTCCTTCAATATATTCCATCATCTTGGTCCACTGTTTTGTTCTTCTCCTTCAGTATATTCCCTCATCTTGGTCCACTGTTTTGTTCTTCTCCTTCAGTATATTCCCTCATCTTGGTCCACAGTTTTTGTTCTTACATGAGTTCCTCTTACTCCTTCAATATTCATCTATGTTTTATTTCAATTTCACTGATTTCACTCTTCTCAGCTGTTTAAGCTTTATGTAAGTTACGTTTCTACATTATTCGCTCCAACATCTATCTTTCCTTCTTTCTTATATTAACTGTCACTAATATACTGGTTGGTCAAATATCTCTTTCATTATTATCCTCATATCTTGACAATCCCACAGATATGTTTAATATAGTCAAGAAATTCTAGGTTTATATGTACAAGCATGAAATCTTCCATAGTTGTAGACCATGACTCAGAAAATATTTGCTACCCTAGAGGAACAGCTGTGTTTCTGTAGACTTACCACACTAGAAAGCATGGATAGTCCATTGCGTAGCTTTGTGCTTATTTTTAAACAAGAAAATATGTTTTTAGAAATAGAATCATTGCGAAAACGGCAAATGTTACCTTTGGCTGCCATTTTAAAAAATGTCTGCCAAACATTTTGAAAACATTGTTTAATCGGCATCATGTTACAGCTATGTGCACTTAAAATGTTGCTATAGATGTTACAGCTATGTGCACTTAAAATGTTGCTATAGATGTTACAGCTAAGTGCACTTAAAATGTTGCTATAGATGTTACAGCTAAGTGCACTTAAAATGTTGCTATAAATGTTACAGCTAAGTGCACTTAAAATGTTGCTATAGATGTTACAGCTAAGTGCACTTAAAATGTTGCTATAAATGTTACAGCTAAGTGCACTTAAAATGTTGCTATAGATGTTACAGCTAAGTGCACTTAAAATGTTGCTATAAATGTTACAGCTAAGTGCACTTAAAATGTTGCTATAGATGTTACAGCTAAGTGCACTTAAAATGTTGCATTAGATGTTACAGCTAAGTGCACTTAAAATGTTGCTATAGATGTTACAGCTAAGTGCACTTAAAATGTTGCTATAGATGTTACAGCTAAGTGCACATAAAATGTTGCTATAGATGTTACAGCTAAGTGCACTTAAAATGTTGCTGTAAACAAATATATTGTACAAACATGATATTATTTTATTTGCTATAAAAACAACAAACAGTATACGTGTCTAAAACTTCAGTAAAGAAGTGCTGAGTCAGCAAAACATGACATTGTACTGTATAATTAACTTTAATTTGCATTGATTTATTATCGGTTAAGTAAACATTTGTTGTTTTTAGGTTTACTTGCAAAAATATTGAAAAGTTGCCAAGACGGAAGGGAAAATAACCGCTGGATGTATTAAAATGGTTATTGCTTGGAATTTCGCGCAAAGCTATATGAGGGTTATCTGCGCTATCCGTCGTAATGTAAGATTAGAGGGAAGGTCATCGTTACCCATCACCAACTATTGGGCTACTCTTTTAACAACGAATAATGGGATTAAACGTCATATTATAAAGCCCCCCACGGATGAAAGGGCGAGCATGTTTGGTGTGAGAGGGTTTCGAAACCGCCACCCTCAGAATACGATTCGAGCGCCCTAACCACCTGGCCATGCCAGGCCTTTAAAATAGTGATTATCGAATGATGAATTGAAGTATATGTGTATCAGATGTAATTTATCCATGACAATACAGTGGATAGTTGTAACTAGTACTGCTCAAAATGTTTGTAGTACACCGGTATTCAACCAACATGTTGTGCACGATATGTAATGATCGAATATTGAAATCATGCAAAGTGGAGATAAACAACCTAGTTTGTTTGTTTCAATTAAGTACATAGCTGCACAATGGGCTATCTCTGCTCTGCCCACCACGCGTATTGAAACCATATTTTTAGCGGCGTGAGTCCGCAGACATACCATTGTTGTGCCACTAAGGGTCAAAAATCTAGTATTTTCTTCTAATCAAGAAATAATTTCCATAAAAACTTCCCACCTATAGTTGGAAAATAAAACAACATGCACGAAGATAAAACTTTATATTTGTTTTACTGTTTAAAGAGATTGGACATGATGTGTCTGTAAACCTAAAACGTGAATAATGTTGGTCTTCTTTGTACAAGGTAAAAACCGTATTTGCTATTAACTTGCTAATCATCTGCCTGTGTTTGACTTATATGATTCTATTTACAAAATGTATTGTTTATTATATTAATAGTATAATAGTATAGTATTAATGGTGTTCATTTTGGGTGCTGTAAAAGTTAATAGATGGTGCTGGCTAACTGATATTTATGAATAGCCTGGTGTTGGTAACTTAAACAACTGGTCCACCCGCAACATCTTGGTCTATAAAGGGAACAGCTCGTGACTGAATTAAGTGCATTATTTGTCAACACATGAAGACATACAATACCGATTTTTCAATGTGATGAAAAGTTTTGGCAGCCATGTTTTTAAAAATGACCGTCAAATGTAACATAGGTCTCTTTCACAATGGTTCGCACTTCGAAAAATATTTTCTGTGTCATGTTCTACAACTACACAAAACTTCATACTTGTACATATAAACCCATAACTATTACATGTACCTGATTTCACTCTAAGTCTAACTGTCTCTCTTATCTATTATTATATTTCTGTTAATTTGATTTTAACCCCTTCTTCTTTACTTCTCTTGTACTACTATTCAATGGTTGACACTCATTTTAATCAACGTACATTAAAATTTTCCTTCATTCTGTTGTACACATCTTAACGGCCCCTGCTGGCACAACGGTATGTCTACGGATTTACAACCCTCGGTGGACTCAGCGGATAGCTCGATGTTGTTCTGATGTAACAAAACGCACACATATACACACCTTCACCTTTGGTTACTGACTTTTCTCGTTCTTCTCTCCTCATAGGTTACCCATTGTTATCCTGTTCTTACACGTTACCCATTGTTATCCTGGCCTTACACGTTACCCATTGTTATCCTGGCCTTACACGTTACCCATTGTTATCCTCTTCTTACAAGTTACCCATTGTCTTCCTGCTCTTACAAGTTACCCATTGTTATCCTTGTCTTACAGGCTTTCGATTGTTGTCCTGTTCTTACAAGTTACCAATTGTTATCCTGACCTTACAGGTTACCCATTGTTATCCTGGCCTTACACGTTACCCATTGTTATCCTCTTCTTACAAGTTACCCATTGTCTTCCTGTTCTTACAAGTTACCAATTGTTATCCTGACCTTACAGGTTACACATTGTTATCCTGGCCTTACAGGCTATCTGTTGTTGTCCAAGACATCTCTTCTGTTTCTTGTTCTTATGCACCCTTTAGCTTTTCCATGTTATTTCTATTTTTTTTTATTTCTTCTTATAATATACTTTCTGTGAACTTCCTTCTCTTACCAATCATCTTCCATTCTTCACTTCTGATTGAATCATAGGTTTCATCATCTTCTTCCTTCAGGTCTCTCCATTTTTTCTTAATCCATGTATGTTATTCATCTTTTCCGCTAGATGGCTCTTCTATTTAAACTTTATAGACAATTTTCTCTACATATTCCCCATGAGTCAATGTGTCCATTAATGTCATTACGTCAAATCCCTTTACATGCTTCTCAACGTCATTATTCTTGTGTTACCTTCTGCAGGATTACAAGTTACTATCTTAACTTACCAGTTTACCCTCACTCTCTGTTTCCTTTAAGTTTTCTGTTGCTTCCTATTTTCTTTATATAAACAAAGAAACAACTAAATCAGTGGCTCTTATTAATATATGTGTTCTTATCCTATTATCAACCTTGAAAAAATCCAGTAAATACACAAGTATGGATCATATCCTTTTCTGCCACTGAGACGTAGACAGTAAGGACTAAAGAAGTAAGGACATTAAGGACTAAAGAAGTAAGGACATTAAGGACTAAAGAAGTAAGGACATTAAGGACTAAAGAAGTAAGGACAGTAAGGACTAAAGAAGTAAGGCGATTGGAGAGTTTGAGATGTGAGTGTGAGGAAGAGTGAAGTGTGTCAGTTCCATATATAGAAAACAAAGGTAGAGGTGATACCAATGGTTGAGCAGAAAAAAAGTTTAATAGAAGTCATTAAAAATATACAGAATATATGGATACATACTACAAAGTGAAATCTTAATACAGCTTGAGTTAGAAAAACGCATGAAATGAAAAACCACCACAAAGCAGAGGAAGAAAGACGATGGTGGATGACATCAAGATCAATGACGGTTGTAAGCAACCTGTTCTAGGACAGAAATCAGGGGATTTGAGGGAAGGCTGAGCTTGGAACCTGTACCAGGACAGAACCCAGGCAGTTTGGAGGTAAGGTTGAGCTTCGGATCCTTTCAAGAATAGAACCCAGGTGATTTGGGGGAATGACTGAGCTCTTCGGACCTGATCTAGGAGAAAACCCTTGGCTTTTTGCAGGATGAACTGAGAAATGGATCTTATCCTATGACAGAACCTAAGCGTTGTAGAAGGACAGTTTAGCTTCGGACATGTTCTTTAACAGAACACCAATTAGATTAAATTTTCATGTTGTTTTTCTTGATTAACATAAGCACTTTTAAGCAATTATCAACTATTACACTAATAATTTAAAGACATTTAAAATCACATTTGTCAATTAGAGTAAGGACTTTATGTTTTATATTTAGCTTATAAACCTGCCCCCCGCTAGTACAGCGGTATGTCTCCGGATTTACAACGCTAAAATCACGGTTTCGATTCCCCTCGGTGGGCTGAGCTGATAGCCTTTGTGGCTTTGCTAAAAGAAAAACACACAAACACACGCTTATAAACCAGTCAAAAATTTAAAAGAGAGAATGAAAGATATATATCAGGTCATCTCTTAAGTAATCTCTGATTTTAGGTTCAGAAAAAGAGAAAGGATTTGAAACGCTTTTAATGTTATTTAATCAATAATGTATGTTCTATTATTATTAATTACTTCCTGCTAACGATTCACAAGCTTCTGAATACTACTTTTATAAAACTATTGGGGTTTGGAATAAAAGAATGTAGAGATGGTAGTTTTGACATCTTCATGTGTTCCAAGCTCTTTTCCATCAAGATAGTTCTACATACTTCGGAATAGATGATAATCAGATGAAGCAAGGTCTGGAGAATAAGGAGGATGTGGAAGTTTTTCCCAGTCTAGCTCTTCAATCTTTGCAGATGTGATCCTTGCTGTATGGGGCAGTGCATTATCCCAGTGTAACACAACATCTTTACGATTGATCAGAGCAGGCCTCTTTTCTTTTAGTGCAACATTCAAGCGTTCTAACTGTTGACAATAGAAGTCTGATGTAATCGTTACATTGAGTGGCAGCAACTCAAAGTGGATCATACTACAAAATCCCCCCAAACGCTTAACAAGACTTCCCTAACGTGAAGGTTCATTTTGGGCTGTACTTTAGCCAGTTTATCTGCATTAAACCATTGTCTGTGGCACTTTTTATAAAATATCCATTTTTCATCTCCAGTCACTAACCTGTCCAAAAAAGATGAGTTACGTTCACGAGAGTGAAGAGACGTACAAATGTCCACTTCTCTGTCAAATCATGGGATACCTATTTTCAAAGTTTTGACACCTTTCTAAGCTGTTGCAGATAACAGTGAATTGTTAAATGTGTTGAATTAAGCTTCTGTGCTTGTTCTTCAATTGTTACAGCACAATCTTCATCAAGTGCAGCCAGCAGCAAGTCATCATTAAACTCAACAGGATGACCTGAACTTGTCACATCACTTTATCTGTAGTCACCTGATCTGAACTTCTGAAACCACCTTCTACATTTTCTTTCATTGAGAGACTCTGCATCATAAACACCTTGAATGTTTCATGTATTTTCTGCTGCACTATTGCCTTTTAAACTCATAAAGCTTGTATGTCTAATGTGCTCCCAGACACATCCATCTTCATAAGAATTTATTTGATTAATGATCTGAAAATGTGGAGTTGGGTTAGTTTATTTTGTTTGTCTGAACATTTTTATACACGTCCTACTACATATTTTAGTCATTAAAGCCTTCTACAAAGACAGAAATGATGCACTTTCTGTATTAATTTTTGGGCATTACTTATGGGATGACCCAATATCTATATATTCAATGTCTTATTTGGGGTCGTAAAAGAATCTCTTGAATAAAAGTTCTTGGCCTAAAAAATTGAAACAATTATTTCTAAATTTATTTTAAAAACATTATTCTGTTATAGGGTTTTCTTCAAGATTGCACAATAATTATTTTAAAAATATTTTGTTGTTGTTTTGAATTAAGCACAAAACTACTCAATGGGTTATCTGTACTCTGCCAACCAAGGGTATCGAAACCCGGTTTTTAAGATTGTAAGTCCACAGACATACCGGTGAGTCACTGGGGAGCTAAAAATATTTTGTTTAACATTTTAATTTGTAATTATAAAATTATATAAAGCTTCATCGGTCGCCAGATTTCTCACTGAATAACTCCAAGAGTTAATGAAAAATCAAGTACTTAGTCTAAGGCCGATATTCATTCCACAGTAACAGGTCTTTATGTGTTCCTTGGGCCGGCATGGCCAGGTGGGTTAAGGCGTTCGACTCGTAATCTAGGGTTGCGGGTTCGAATCCCCGTCGCACCAAACATGTTCGCTCTTTCAGCCGTGGGGGCGATATAACGTGACGGTCAATCCCACTATGCATTGGTAAAAGAGTAGACCAGGAATTGGCGGTTGGTGGCGACGACCAGCTGCCTCCCCTCTAGTCTTACGCTGCTAAATTAGGGACGGCTAACGCAGATAGCCCTCGTACAGATTTGCGAAATTCAAACCAAACACATCTGCAACTCACTAATCAGTGACCACCATCAGTACAGACGTCAACACACTTAGTTCAGTCAAAGTTGTTTTCGTACATAAAAGTGTCAAGGACCTTAAACAAGCCTTGAGCCTTTGTACCTGCAGTGACATTTTTACAAAAGAGAAGATCTTTAACAATTTTGTCACCATCCATAAACTGTGTGTAACAAATCAAATGAACATCCTTGCTACTATCCGTCACCTCATCCAGCTGTAACCTGAATTTCTTCCCTTTCATTTTTTTAATTAGCTGATCATTGAGGTCCTTTGACCATGTGTTGGATTCTATGACTGATAGTATTGTTGGATAAAGGCATCTCTGTAAGGAGTCTTTCTACAGATTCATCAACCCCAATGTTCACAATATCTACTGCAGCTGGTAAAATCAGTTCTTCTGCGATGGTGTGAGGCTTTTAGCATTTTGCAACTATATATACCACCTTGTAGGATGCTAGCAAAGCATTACTTGGTATTGATGCTTGTTTTAAAAATGTATCTTTTGTTTTAACTTTCCGGTAAAATAATCACGAGATTTACTAGTCATGTTAGGATGATTTGTCTCTGAGTGGCTGGCATTTTAGTTTACTTGGAAGCATGCACTCTTAAGCTAAAACTGTTAGACATAATACACACTGTGGACACTCTTCATGATTGACATCGACTGAAGTAAAACCAAAATCTAGATAACTATCCTCATATTTCCAATATTTCTGTTTCTTCACAACTTTGCCACTGGTCTGTGGTTCATCATCCTTTTCTTCACTCCCACACTTCTTATTAATGTTCAAAAATCTTTCAGTTTTTATGCAAAAGAACTTTTTTATACCTCGCAAACACATGGTCACAACACCCTTCAGTTATTTCGATTACTGACGGACCAGAAGAGTCGACAGGTATTTATACACAAAAGCTAAGAAACGAGAAAGTTTGAGATGTTACTGGCGTAGCCGAAAGTAAAAGTAAAAAAAAAACTTTCAAAACATCATCGAAAGAAATGTGTCTTGATCTAATGTTAAAACTGTGAAAAAGTTCGAGCTAGTAGTTCGAGTAAAGTCCGACAGATGTCGGTATCGCTGTGTTTACCTTGAAAATTTGAAATTACCACGGCGAACAGTTTGGGAACCACTGGCTAATAAAGGTAAAAACGTGATGTTATGCCATGCATGTTTTCTAAAATCAAAGTTTATTCAGCCAGTCTGTGGTCTTGAATATCAAACGTGAGATTCATGTGAGGAAACAAAATTATAGAATATATGTAGATAGTAAGAAAATCTCTACTGAGCAAATAGTTAACAACAGTAAATGTTACTTACTTGGATACATTTTAGACGCAAAACATTGTAAAGAAATCTTAATTCATGACGTGTAAGCTATTATTTTCTATATTTAATTGTCAATATGATTTGAAACCTTTGTTAATCATAGTTCATGGCGTGTAAGTTACACTTTTCTACGTGTATATATCATTGTAACACGAAACCTTTGTAATCGTAATTTATGACTTGTAAGATTGATTCCCTGTAATGTTAAACATTTGTTAGTGGTAGTTCATTGCTTTGGTCTTAGTTTTCTATATGTATCACTGAAATATGTTACTTGTACTTCAGGACTTTAAGATTCAGTTTTCCATATGTAAATATAAGCGAAGACTATGTTAATCAGAGCTGATGGCTTGTAAGTTGCTGACTTATAAAGCTAAACATGAAAATAAGTGTCCTTATCAGGAGTATCACCTGATATATAGCAACACTGATTTTAGTTGTAACCTTACCATTGTTTTGTACCCATTAATTATATTTTCTGAGTCTATCATTTATAAACTATATAAAATCTTATATACTGAGTTGAAATGAAATGATTTGTATGAATGCTAATCCAGTAAACTATAAACTGTGATGCTTATAATACCTAAAGTTTTGTTAAATGTGTATGGAGGTCCGGCATGGTCAGGTGGTTAGGGTGCTCGTAATCTGAGTGTTGAATCCTTGTTACATCCTCATCATTTTAGCCGTGGGGCTTTATAATGTGAGAGGCAATCGCACTATTTGTTGATAAAAAGAGTAGCCCAAGAGTTGACGGTGGGTGGTGATGACTAGCTGCCTTCCCTCTTGTCTTACACTACTAAATTAGAAATGGTTAGTTAGTGCAGATAGCCCTTATGTAGCTTTGCACAAAATTCGAAACAAACAATTATGTATGATACTTGTTAATTTTACTTACATGATTCATAGTGAATTATGATTACGTGGAAGGGTTTTAGATAATTACAGAATAATGTTTTGTAGAAACACTTTTATAAAGTGATGTAATCAAAGAATTATAATTAAAAATCAGTTATGTTTATTCGTATATTCGTAAAAATAACTAAAATAAAGTCCTCGAAGATGTAGAAACGAACACATGATGTTTTTTCAATGTCACTAATGAAGAATGATCAAAACGTGTCATCTGCTGAAAGAGTTAAAATATGTCACAACCTCACAATGTGTGTGACCAAGTGATGACCTCCTAACAATTACCTGTCTTGATACCACTTTCAACACCTTTTGCATATATGTTATATTTCCTGATAAACGATGTTTTATGTTAGACAATCTCAAAGTTTTGTGAAATCTCAATCGTCAAGGGAATGGATGGATGAACAGTAAGTCGTTCATTTATTACTTTTAGTTGTACCAAAATAAAATTATACATTGAATATTACATCATGTATTATATGTCTTCGTGTATATATATATACTCTTCAAAAAAAAAAAAAAGAAACACAAAAGGCAAAATATGAGACAAATTGTTAACAAGTTTATTCCGGGTAGTTCTGTATGACATATGTGAAACTTTGCACATTCACTGCTGAACATCCAAAGTCTGCAAAGGCGAAGTCCACGCTCACTAGGTGAAGTTTAACGTCACTCAACGTCAATAACGAGTATGCCCCCCGTGAGCATCAGTAACTGCTTGGCATTTCCTGCCCATGGAAGCGATGAGATAACGAATCACATCCTGTGAAATGGCCGTCCACTCAGCCTGCAAAGCTTCTGCAAGCTCAGGTAGAGTCTGCGGTTGAGGTTGTCGCCGTCGCAGACGTCGGTCCAACTCGTCCCAAAGATGTTCAATGGGGTTTAAATCTGGTGATCTGGAGGGCCAGGGAAGAACGTTGATGTTGTGGTGTCTCAAGAAGACAGTGGTGACTCGGGCTGTGTGAGGACGGGCGTTGTCAAGTTGAAAAACGTCGTTGACGTTCACCATGATGGGTTGCACATGGGGCCTAAGAATCTCGTCGACGTATCGTTGAGCCGTAAAATTCCCTCGAATGTGCAAAAGGTCTGTTCTGGCACTGTAGGCGATGGCAGCCTACATCATGACGCTGCCACCACCAAATCTGTCAACATCCTGCACACAGTTTGCTGCAAAACGTTCACCTCGGCGACGGTAAACATGGATCCTTCCATCCTGCCTACGAAGCATAAAACGTGATTCATCGCTGAACCAAACATGCCTCCATCGTCGATGAGGCCATACCCGATGTGCCCGAATCCACTGCAGCCGTGCTTGACGATGTTGCTGGGTGAGGATGACGCCTCTGATTGGACATCGAGGTCGGATTCCTGCACCTCGTCGACGGTTGCATACGGTCTGATCGGAAATCCTACGCAGCCCTGGTATGGTTGAAGCAGTAGACGTCGCAGTGGTGTTCCTATCCCGAAGGTGACGTAACCGGATGTAGCGATCTTGTGCGGGCGTGGTCACACGAGGTCTGCCAGATCGTGGACGGTCACGAGTTGAACCATGTTGTTGGTGACGATTCCATAGCCTTGTGATGGTGCTTGAGTGGACATTCACAGCTCTGGCAACATCTGATAGAGATTCGCCTGCTTCCAAGCGACCAATGGCTTTGTTGCGTTGTGCTTCAGTCAGTCTTGGCGTAACTGTATTGTGTGTCGGTGGCTTAACACTGAGCTATGGAAACCGAGAACCCGTCACTTTTATAGGGATTTTGCACATGTTGCACTTGCAGAACATGCAGATCTCTTAAACAAATTTATTGGACACGCATGCGTTTTGGCGAAAAATCCGATGTTTTCCTCCGTTTTCAAAGTGCACAACACTTATTGTCATTTTGGTCTGACAATCAGTGCCTTAACACGTGTAACATCACATACTCTGAGCTTGTAACGTTATTACATATATTTCTCTTTAGAATAACAAAAATATCCCTTTTGCGTTTCTTGTTTTGAAGAGTATATATATATATATTCTGGCTGTTATATGTCTAAAGAGAAACACTATGTTAAAGTGTATAGAGAATTAAATAATCGTCCTTTTCAGGACGATAAATTATTTAAAGTAAATAACTAGCTCCCTCATATAATGGATAATATGTATTTTATAATAGTTGTGTTATTGAAATAATTTGTTGTGCTTTTTTCAGGACAATAATTGTAAAAATTATGCTTAAATATAGAAACTAAAACTATATGAATACATTAAATCAAATTGGCTGTGTATTTTCTTGTCCTTTACCATAAAAGACAATATTTTATTAAAATATTGGATAAAGACAAATTAGTGAAACAGTCAGATTGTCGTAACTTTGCATGTTAATGTTGCAGTTCCCAGCACAATTTTGCAATTCCTATCTGTGTATCGTATTTTGTTTTTGTTACATTCAAAATTTAACTAACTAATGAAATTAAATTAATATGATGTTGTATCATGTTATCATTGGAATTTTCATGTTAACTAAATTTAACTATTTTGTTTCAAAGAAATATTTCCAAACGAACAACAACTTAAACTACAGTTTGTATGTCATATCATCCATGCACTTTCGAAAATTTCAACCTTAGACACATAAGATGGCATGTACAAACGTTTCTACACACTAATTATGGATGTTTGACCTCGTTTTTATGTAAAAATCTAAAGTATGCAAGTTGGTTTGTCTGGTAAAAAGATACAGTTTCTAATTTTTGACAGTTACCACATCCACCTCCTATACTTTGCCTTGAAATTCATGTATACACAAGTATACATAATAGTTCAAAAGAGTTCAGTTTACACAATACTCTACCAGTGGTTAGTTTGAAATTAGCACACAGTTTTCCTTACGGCATACTTGTCACTGCCACTCATATTTTTGTTTACTTCATTAGCTATAACACGTATGGTGGTTTCTTGTTCAGATATGCTATAGTTAGGTGTTACTTTTATATTTTAGTTAGTTGCATATTATGTTTGTTTTATAAATCATATTTGAACAGTTTAATGATTTTTATAAGTTAAAGTTGTCACCTGAATTTTGAAATATTATAAACAAGATGGTGTGTGGCTATCTGTGCTCTGACCACTACGTGTATCGAACCTTGATTTTTAGCGGCGTGAGTCCACAGAATTACCGTTACGTGTATAAGCGCCATCTCATTTCAGTAATTCAAATCTATGTGTAGTTTGCCGAAATAATTCCGTACAGCCTCAAGGACATCAGCTAATGTATAGGCATAAATAATAATAGAGAAAGAATTGCAATGTTTGTTTTGAATTTCGCGTAAAGCTACTCGAGGGCCATCTGCGCTAGCCGTCCATCATTTAGCAGTGTAAGACTAGAGGGAAGACAGCTAGCCGTTACCACCTACCGCCAACTCTTGGGCTACTCTTTCACCCACGAATAGTGGTATTGACCGTCACATTATAACGTCTCCACGGCTGAAAGGGCAGGTATGTTTGGTGCAACCCGGATTCGAACCAACGACCCTCAGATTACGAGTCGAACGCCTTAAAACGCTTGGCTATGCCGGGCCGAAAAGAATTTCGAAGGTGAATAAAAATAAACTACAAGTGAAAAAATAAAGACGTAAAATATATGCATTAAAAATACAATTATTCTAGTGGATTTCCACACAAATTAACATATTGTTAATTTTAAACATTTCATTGTATTATGTGTTGATGATAATACGTAGATTTAGTAAATAGTAAAGAAAGCGGAAAATAAAATATAAATATATAACCTGAAAAACTCTTTATGTTCATTTTGAGGTTCTAACGATTAAACAAATGAAATGTGAAAACTGTAAGATTAAAAAAAAACCCCATAATCCTTATACTTCATATAAAATCAACATTTGCAGGTGCAATATTTATAGCACGAGTGTAAATATTTATATTAATTAGCAATTGTTTATTAGGGACAATAAAAAACAAAATTAAATATTTTATTTTTCTCAAACTGTATACCTTGTGAATGTTCTCCTCATATTTCGAATAATTTTATTCACTATTTTTATTTTTTAGAACGAAATATAAACGTTACATCTTTACAATTTAGAGACGCGGTATCTATTAGATTAACTAAACATTCTTTTTCATGGTTTCTACCCTTTTCCACTTGCCTCAAGTCGACATGCGTTGTGCTTTCTAGCGGCTTGTTGCGAAGGTGAACTCCTAAGTACTGTTTCGTTATTAGTTAGCACAAATAATTTTGGTATGTATTCAACCATTTTTTTCATACTTGCTTGTTATATCTATTTCAACAAAAATAACTAAAAATGAATGATGATCTCATACTGACATACCATTCGCGTAGTTCATGTTCAGGTAACTATCGTTATAAAACAAGTATCTATATACTGCCAAGGTTGTATAGTTCAGATAAATATCATCATGCGACGAGCATATCTCATTTATATAGAACTAACAAGTTCTAGTATATAACTAAGGTAACTACCGTTATAAGACAAACAAATCTCATTTGTATACAAAAAACCAGGCGTCAGCTTTACAAACTATTGTTATAAAACAAACAAGTCTCGTCTATATACAAAGAACATATCCTAGCTACAGAGTTCAAGTAACTTTCGTTATAAAAGTAACACACCTAAACAATATATAAACAAGTTTCCAGTTAACACCAGCTAGACAGCCCGAACAGACAGTTATTATTATAAGACAAAAAGATCTCAACTTTATACAGCCTCCAATTGAATAACACAAAAAATAGCTACTGTAATAACAAAAGGATATCTGAACCCCATAGAAACAAACGCCCACACTTGATACCAGATAACTACTATTGTAGGATATTTTAACTGTATTGAAACGAGCCATTTGTTACCAGCTGGATAACCTGGAGAGTAAAAAAATTTCATATATATCACAAAAGAGCCTTCCAGTTGATACCAGCCGGAAAACCAAGATAGACAGTTGCTATTATAAAATAATAGGATCTAAACTACATAGAAACAAGTGTTCCATTTGATATCAGTTGGACAGCCCAAACAGATACCTACTGGTATAAGATAAAAATATCTTAACTATTTAGAAACAAGAACCTCCAGTTGATTCCTGTTGAACAGTTCAGACACACAGCTATTATTATAAGATAAGAAGATATTGACAGTATGCAAACAAGAGCTTCTGGTTGATACCAGATGGACAGCCCAAACAGATACCTACTGGTATAAGATAAAAATATCTTAATTATTTAGAAACAAGAACCTCCAGTTGATTCCTGTTGAACAGCTCAGACACACAGCTATTATTATAAGATAAGAAGATATTGACAGCATGCAAACAAGAGCTTCTGGTTGATACCAGATGGACGGCCGAAATAGATAACTACTATTATGAGAGAAGATGTCAACTATAGAGAAACAAGAGCCCCTAGCTGATACATGCTGGTTAGGGTAGAAGGACAGTTTTGAATATAAGACAAGAAAATTTCAACTCTTTATAACCCACGGCTGATAACAGCTGGACAGACAAGTTAGGCACAGGGGTGGACAAAAGTGCCCCTCCTGAAAATGTTGTTATATCAACTGAGGGCTCTAGTTTCTATATAGTTGAGATATTGTTTTCTGATAATAGTAGCTAATCATCTCGACTATCCAGCTGGAATCAATTTGGGTTCTTGGTTCTATATAGTTAAGAAATTATTGTGATATAATAGTGGCTATAAGGGTAGACAAAAAAGTGGCTCTCCTTTAAAATGTTGTTAATTTATTATATCTTTATTAGATAACTGAAAAATATGCAAACCTAGAAGTTTTCAGAACGCACTCGACGAGATTTGTTCAAATATGATCTCGAATCCTAATTTTTAAACTGGCTGTCATAAATACCTGAACTTTTCATGATTTTAGTTACATGTTCTCATAAAAATGTTGAACACCTGCTGTAGTGATCCTCTCATTTCAAATGAATAGCTACTATTACAAGAGAGTAATATCTCAAATATACCAAAACAAAAGCCCTCAGTTGATATCTACTGGAGAAGCGAGAATAACAATTCTTTATATCACTGAAACAAGGAGATCTGAATTCTTTAAATCACTAATTTCATAACATTTGTATATCTAGAAAGATAGCTATTATTATTATAAAATGAGAAGATCTCGACTACATCGAAACAAGAACCCCTTGTTTGATACCAGCTGAAGAGTCTGGAAAGATAGTTACTACTGTAAGACAAGATGATCCCCACTGTGTAAAAACAAGAGCTTCCAGTTGATACCACTTGGATGGCCTAGAGAGATAAAAATATTTCAACTATATAGAAACTAGAGCCACCAACTGATATCAGCTGGGTAACCCGGAAAGATGTCTATTATTATAAGACAAGCAGGTATCAACTATATAGAAACTAAAGCCACCAACTGATATCAGCTGGGTAACCCTGAAAGATGTCTATTATTATAAGACAAGCAGGTATCAACTATATAGAAACTAGAGCCACCAACTGATATCAGCTGGGTAACCCTGAAAGATGTCTATTATTATAAGACAAGCAGGTATCAACTATGTAGAAACTAGAGCCACCAACTGATATCAGCTGGGTAACCCTGAAAGATGTCTATTATTATAAGACAAGCAGGTATCAACTATATAGAAGCAAGAGCCACCAACTGATATCAGCTGGGTAACCCTGAAAGATGTCTATTATTATAAGACAAGCAGGTATCAACTATATAGAAACTAGAGCCACCAACTGATATCAGTTGGGTAACCCTGAAAGATGTCTATTATTATAAGACAAGCAAGTATCAACTATATAGAAACTAGAGCCACCAACTGATATCAGCTGGGTAACCCTGAAAGATGTCTATTATTATAAGACAAGCAGGTATCAACTATATAGAAACTAGAGCCACCAACTGATATCAGCTGGGTAACCCTGAAAGATGTCCATTATTATAAGACAAGCAGGTATCAACTATATAGAAACTAGAGCCACCAACTGATATCAGCTGGGTAACCCTGAAAGATGTCTGTTATTTTAAGACAAGCAGGTATTAACTATATAGAAACTAGAGCCACTAACTGATATCAGCTGGGTAACCCTGAAAGATGTCTATTATTATAAGACAAGCACGTATCAACTATATAGAAAGAACTCCTAGTTGATACAAGATGCTATAATCCTGACAGTTTGTTTTTTGTTTGTTTTAAATTTTGCACAAAACTACACGAGGGCTATCTGCGCTAGTAGTCCCTAATTTAGCAGTGTAAGATTAGAGGGAAGGTAGCTAGTCATCACCACCCACCGCCAACTCTTGAGCTACTCTTTTACCAACGAATAATGGGATTGAGCGTTGAGCGTGCGTTATAGCGCCTCCACGGCTGAAAGAGCGGGCATGTTTGGTGTGACGGGCTAACCCTGACAGATAACTTCTATCTTAAAGAAGCAGGTCTCAGTTATATAGAAATAAAAGCCACTAGTTTGTACCAGCTGGATAACACAGGTAGATAACCATTATTATGAGACAAATAGCTTTCGGGTATTATTAAAAAGACTCCTCTCGCCGAATAATGATTCTGAACAGTTACAGCACAAGTCTTAAATCTTCCATAGTTATTAAGGTCACTAATTATGTCTTTAACGTTTGTTATTTAAAACTAGTGCTCCATTTCATGTTTCAAAAAAGATTGTTCAAGAAAATAGGGACTCACAACATTCTCTCTACACAAGAAGTAAAACAACAACAAAAACTGTCAGATGTACGAGAACAGAATATTAGTGTCTACCAGTCTTCAGTGTCCTCTAATAAACCCTGGTGTTGCAATTTGCTACTTTCAATTAGAACACAAAGCTCTGTTGCTAAACAGTGGCATGTAGCCAAAAAAAAAAGAGAGATTGTAACTGTTGTCTTATTTAAATATGTTCATTTATGCTTCCACATCCAATTTTATATTTAGCGTACAAAGAGTATAATTATTTCTCTAGAAATACTATACACTTTAATTATTTAATTATTCCTCTATAAATACTATACACTTTAGTTATATTTAATTATTTCTGTATAAATAATATACACTTTAGTTATATTTAATTATTTCTGTATAAATAATATACACTTTAGTTATTTAATTATTTCTCTAGAAATACTGTACACTTTATTTAATTAATTATTTCTCTAGAAATACTGTACACTTTAGTTATTTAGTTATTTAATAATTTCTCTAGAAATACTGTACACTTTAGTTATTCAGTTATTTAATTATTCCTCTAGAAATACTGTACACTTTATTTAATTAATTATTTCTCTAGAAATACTGTACACTTTAGTTATTTAGTTATTTAATAATTTCTCTAGAAATACTGTACACTTTAGTTATTCAGTTATTTAATTATTTCTCTAGAAATACTGTACACTTTATTTAATTAATTATTTCTCTAGAAATACTGTACACTTTAGTTATTTAGTTCTTTAATAATTTCTCTAGAAATACTGTACACTTTAGTTATTCAGTTATTTAATTATTCCTCTAGAAATACTGTACACTTTAGTTATTTAGTTATTTAATAATTTCTCTAGAAATACTGTACACTTTAGTTATTCAGTTATTTAATTATTCCTCTAGAAATACTGTACACTTTAGTTATTTAATTATTCCTCTAAAAATACTGTACACTTTAATTATTTAACATTAGTACTTTTGATATGTATGTTCATTCTCCTGTCACTCTTAAAACAGTACGTGAGTTTGTTTTTGAATGCCTTTATTAACTGTACATCTTTTCATGTGAAAATGGATCTTGTACCGAGAAGATTATATTAAAAACAAGTTTCTGTACATCAGGGAAATGTGAATTACGAAAAGCACTTGATGGTCAGTCCAAGTAATTCAA
The DNA here is from genome assembly GCF_004210375.1 of Tachypleus tridentatus. NCBI lineage: Eukaryota > Metazoa > Arthropoda > Merostomata > Xiphosura > Limulidae > Tachypleus > Tachypleus tridentatus. The sequence continues at coordinate 105,586,551 of NC_134834.1, forward strand.
AATTGATCTAGTCGATGTATGTTCTGTATTGATGTGTCAGAATATACATAACGTATATTATATTTGTAATCTTATAACTGTTCATATATTCAAGTAACCCCACATTAGGACACTTGAGTTTTAATGACATCGTATCTTACAAGGAAAGGGTCATTGTGTATAGGTCATCAGAGATAAAACCTCCGAGTCCAATACAAATAGGTTTTATGATGATGACCTAATGTTTTTAAAAATTATTATTGATATAGAAGACAAAACACTCTGATAAGTAGATGAAAAACAACAACAGACAAACCCCACTGCTATCACTTCATTAATTGTGTAGACAACATTTCTGACACTGCATTCGTTTCTTCTTATTGGAAGACATGGCATGGCCAAGCGTGTTAAGGCGTGCGACTCGTAATCCGAGGGGTGCGGGTTTGAATCCCTGTCGCACCAAACAGCTGTGGGAGCGTTATAATGTGACTGTCAATCCCATTATTCGACAATAAAAGAGTAGCCCAGGAGTTGGCGGTGGGTGGTGATGACTAGCTGCCTTCCCTCTAGTATTACACTGCTAAATTAGGGACGGTTATCGCAGATTGCTCTTGAGTAGCTTTGCGCGAAATTCAAAACAAACAAACAAACAAACTTCTTATTAGAATTATTTTAAAAAATAAATAAGTGAAATACATTAATTCGTTTGGTTATTCGACAAAATTCGTTGTCTAAAGTTAGCTATTCAGGTGTAATACAACACTAAACTAATAAACAATACAGGTATAGAACAACAAAATTAATACCGTCTGAGAAGACAACAATGTACAATGACTGAAAATAAAAAATGGAAAAACTTAGACCACGAAAATGGCTAATGAGAAATAAATGTTTTAATACACACAACGTTTCAGGCTGGGACGACATTTTAATACACATAACGTTTCAGGCTGGGACGCCATTTTAATACACACAACGTTTCAGGCTGGGACGCCATTTTAAAACTTTGTGAATATTAAAGCATTTATTTTGCATTAGCCATTTTTCGTGGAATCAGTTTTTCCATATTTTTGTTTTCGACTTTTTCGCATCACAACGGTTGTTTTAGCTCATGAAATAACTGACGTTTACCGATGCGAAAAGTTCATTTTTTGGAAATTATTTACATTTATGTCATTTCACAAAATTTTGTAAATATAAAACAAAAAACATGTAAATATTCAAATATAACATTAGGAAGTCGAGCTAGTGTAAACTTTATCTCACCTGCAGGGTGTTTGAGATATTCTTATTCGCTACAATTTGTGGACTATTATTTTAATTTATATGTTTGTATTTTTGTTCCGTCACAGATTGTTTTGACATAGCAAGTGGCTTAATGTTTGTAATGTGTATCATAGCTTTAAAACAATTTGAATAGTATAATTCGTGAAGAGATTGCTGTTTAGTTCATTAGATACTTATTTTGAGCCGGAAATAGTAAAATATTATTTAACTGAATTTGTGTTTCGACAAGACAATAAGAAATACGCCATGAGCTTTGCAGAACGAGAAAATTGGCTTACAAGTGGAATTATTGCACTAGCATATACAGTGAACTTAGGCCTATCGATAAGCATTATAAAAGATAACATCTAGAATTTGAAGTCCAATAAATAAAACGCTTTCGTTTTTGTACTGACGTTGTTTCCAGAGGCAGTTTGGCACTCGGTAGTGAGGATTGAAACTGTGGACAGACGATTTTTACGCGCATCAGCACTCGGCTGTCCCGGTTAACTGTAAGTGCTGTTATTGTTAAGTGGAAACGTCTAGGAGCAAGAACAGCTCATTCACGAAGCGGTAGCCCATACAAGCTCACAGACTTGTTGGAAAGGTGGAAATCTATAACAGTGCCACGTTGAAAGTCACTGAGCTCTTCAGTACGACCCATTCTACTGTCAATGTTTGTCTATGAAGATTGCATGGCTGTATGCTTGATTTTATGTTCCTGTTAGCAATGGGTGTGGCTGAAATAGCTGAATCCACTAATTAGAAGGGGTGTCCACATACTTTTGGTCATGTAGTGTATCTTTCAAATATTTACGTCAGCATAAGTGCCTGTGATGAATAAAGGACAATTCAACTATCATACACGTAATCTGTAGCTCATCTCTACAAGGGGTTCTTCGATTATTTTTTTATCAAAGGTTACTCATTGAAAGATAGAATTACTGGTTAACTGAGTGACAGGTTACTCATTGAAAGATAGAATTACTGTTTAACTGAGTGACAGGTTACTCATTGAAAGATAGAATTACTGGTTAACTGAGTGACAGGTTACTTATTGAAAGACAGAATTACTGTTTAACTGAGTGACAGGTTACTCATTGAAAGATAGAATTACTGTTTAACTGAGTGACAGGTTACTCATTGAAAGATAGAATTACTGTTTAACTGAGTGACAGGTTACTTATTGAAAGACAGAATTACTGTTTAACTGAGTGACAGGTTACTCATTGAAAGATAGAATTACTGTTTAACTGAGTGACAGGTTACTCATTGAAAGACAGAATTACTGTTTAACTGAGTGACAGGTTACTCATTGAAAGATAGAATTACTGTTTAACTGAGTGACAGGTTACTCATTGAAAGATAGAATTACTGTTTAACTGAGTGACAGGTTACTCATTGAAAGACAGAATTACTGTTTAACTGAGTGACAGGTTACTCATTGAAAGATAAAATTACTGTTTAACTGAGTGACAGGTTACTCATTGAAAGATAGAATTACTGTTTAACTGAGTGACAGGTTACTCATTGAAAGATAGAATTACTGTTTAACTGAGTGACAGGTTACTCATTGAAAGATAGAATTACTGTTTAACTGAGTGACAGGTTACGAATCCCAGAATAAAATAGGCCTCTGATAATGAAAGCATTTTATGTCTTTGACCACAGTTTCTACAAGAATTAGTGTAGTTAGTGTTTACTAATAAGCTTAAGTTGATAGTGAACACAACTACAACTTCATTACACTACACATTTCACATTACACTACACATTTCTCATTACACTACACATTTCTCACAGTTTATAAATCGTATAACGTATTTCTTGTTACTTAGCTAAAAATACAATTTTAATATTCCTAACTCACATTTTGTAATGGTGAGACTCTTCTAAGAGTATGGAGAAACTTTCAGATGCTAAGCCAAGCACTTATTAAGTGACGTCAAACCTACTTCTAACCATCAATACTGCAAAACACATAAATTAAAAAGTAGCCTAAAAATGTTATTTATTATTGTAACACTATTGAGAAATCTGTATGTAAGTACGTTTGTTTGTTGTGGATGAAAGCCACATAGACTGCCAACTGTATCCACCGCGAAGTGTTTCGACATTCTAATATTGTAATTAAATAAACATACCGCTGACCCATTGTGGGACCCATTTGTAAGAGGTTTTTTTACTGCTTATACCACTGTTAAATGACAAGAAATTTCTGAACATTTTTTTAATTAATACAAGTGTACTTGTTCTGGGTGTTATATTAATTGTAGGTCTTAGAATTGTAGAAGAAATGAGTTATTTTTAAATAGCAATTTCAGGGGCGGTTGATAAGTCAAACGATTGAGTTATTTGGTTTCAAAGTTCATAAAACACTCTACTATATGATAATGAAGCAAACGAATTATTCAGAAAGAAATATGCTATATTAAAATCTGTACATTTTTATTCTTTATTAATTTGTTTTACGATAGTGTTCGAGGTATAGCCCAATTAAAAATATATTACTAAGACATTAATTGTAGCATTAATTTACACCACATTAATATGTTATGAAACAAACACATATTTTTATTAAAATATTTTAAACTTTTGTTTATTTATTGTTCGCGCAAATAACTATGGGTTATTAAAGATTTTTTAAACCAGTTCATATACCAAGGGCGCGGCATGGCCAAGCGTGTTAAGACGTTCGACTCGTAATCCGAGGGTTGCGGGTTCGAATCCCGGTCGCACCAAACATGCTAGCCCTCTCAGCCGTGGGGGCATTACAATGTGAATGGTCAATCCCACTATTCGTTGGTAAAAGAGTAGCGCAAGAGTTGGCGGTGGGTGGTGACGACTAGCTGCCTTACCTCTAGTCTTACACTGCTAAATTAGGGAAGGCTAGCGCAGATAGCCTTCGAGTAGCTTTGCGCCAAATTCTAAAAACAAACAACAACAAATGATGCAGGTAATAATGATGATGACTTTGCAGTTTAAGTTCTTGTCACCAGGAGAATGAAAATAACAAACATATGAGAATACATATTTTAATGCACACGTTTGCACAACACATTAAGTGGATCTTTGAATGACTTGTGTTTTTTTTTGCCCAAACCAAACACATCCGGAGATTTCCAGTGTTGAGCGAAAATAACGTGTTACGTTAGATCGAGGTTAAACACGTCCCTTCACAATTTAGTTGAATTATAATTAGAAAGTATCTGATATACACAATATTAGTTTACATTTAATACGAATCCGTTTAACACATTGTTTTCAATTCTTCACCAATTTTATTAGTGGTATAAATTATTGAGATACTTACAAAATTCCAAATTATTTGTTATTATTTGTTTCCTTTAAATTATATTTTGTCCATTCATTGATATTTCATGTGATGTTCAAGGGATACATTCTTCTGTGCAGAAGTTCAAGGTGTACAGTTTGATACTATCATAAATATCACCGACATGGCCAAGTAGTTAGAGCGCAATCTGAGAGTGACGGATTCGAATCTCCATCACACCAAACATGACCGCCCTTTCAACAGTGGGCACGTTATAATGTGAGAGTCAATCCCACTATGCGTTGGTAAAAAAATAGACCAAGAGTTGGCGGTGGGTAGTGATGACTAGTTGCCTTTCGTCTAGTCTTACACTGCTAAATTAGGGATAGCTAATGCAGATAACCCTGTAGAGCTTCGTGAGAAATTCAAAACAAACCAATCATCTGTATATGTGAATCGAATTGATGATGAAACCGGTGGTGGTAACAACAATATAAAGAAAGGCACTTCTTTGAGCGGTAAAATTTGTGGTCCGCAAAATAGACTTTTATTTTACTTGTGGAATTGTAAAGGATCGTTTTAATTAATAATCTGATGTTATATGTGCTTGAAGTATTTTTTTGACAGCCGACAATTTTCTGTACTCTGCGCCTTTGCTCACCTTTTGACAAAATCAGTATATATACAGACGCATATCTTTGTTATAACTAAATCCGTTTAATTTAGAACATGGATATGAAACCGAATAGATTGTAGTGTAGGCTAAAACGAAAGAAAGAAAAGAGGAGAGTAGATGAATACATCCTTATCTAAAGAAACCATTTTTGTTAATTTAAGAAGAAACTTGGTTGATGATACTCTGCCAGAATATTATCTCTGAATATCTCAGCGGTATGTCTGAGAGTTTATTATGCTGAAACCCGATTTCAATATACGTGGCAGATACCGCACAGATAGCCCATTGTACAGCTCTGCGCTCAATAAGAAATAAACAAAAACTGCCACTGCGTTAGCAGTAAGCTTACAGACTTACAACAACGCTATATTCCGGGAATTATAAAGAATGTCAGCGAAACGATAATAAAGCATTATAAGACATTTAGTAACAGCGACAGAAAATAAGCCAGCGATGAACTAAGACATCTAACATAAATATGGTGAGAAAAACAGTTTTTTTGATAAAAATATACAAATCTTGAAAAAATGAAAACAAATTTCAACTAATAGAAAAAAACAGCAATATAAAACAGGTTATGCTTGTGGATAAAAGTATTTATTAGTAACTAAGTTACCGAGAAAATATTAAGAAATAATAATTCAAGTATAGATTGAAAAAAAAATTTAAATAGAATTGTTTGAATTAATGACAAAATGCTATAATATGAGCAATTGTTAAAATACATATTTTTTTCAAGGCAGTTTCTATATTTTACTTTTAGTAAATGTATTTCTCTAAAAATAGAAAACGCTCCCTAAATGCAAAGATTTTGTTCGTGTAGAGCGTCCTCTTTCGGTGAAGCTCGTTACACGAGAGCATGTGGTTTGGCACCGACCTGTCACTGACGGCGTGGATGTAGTTGTAACGTAAGAGCGTATCTCATGTGGCGTGTGCATTGCGAAAGTTTAACGTCATTCATTTAGGGTTCTCAGTCATTTAAAGGTTTCCGGCTAGAATACTTTCTAAAAACTGTCAGACTTCACATTTCATCAAGAAACTAGGAGAATAAGAGATTGAAAAATGAAATCCAAGCGTGGTAAGTCAGTGTTCTTTGATTATCCTTAAGTTTTGATTTGAGCCACGTGGGCTTATGCCTTCAGAAATCAGCCATGAGAGTTATGGTTTCCATATGCTTGTAGTAGAATCGAGCTGAGGTTACTCCCAGCACCAGGTAACTCCATCCACCTGGACCCATTTCTTAATACACTATAGGAACTCGAAGAGGAAGAAAGAAAAGGCAAAATGTGTAAAATGATAAACGAACCGACCACTTCAATAACAATTGTATTTATTTCACAGTTTTATTTATTTAGAAAGATCGTAGCTCCAGGTTTAGATGGTTTTATGAAAACGCATAGCTGGCTGTGATGTGTATTAACAATTATCTCATTTGGTGTTTACGTTTAATGTATGTGATTCTAGACTTCACTTTCTGAAAAGATGTCATTTTC
>NC_134834.1:105593738-105652694 GCF_004210375.1 Tachypleus tridentatus
TTGATGGGGACATAATAAGTAAATCTGCCTTATTTGTATTAATGATATTGATGGGGACATAATAAGTAAATCTGCCTTATTTGTATTAATGATATTGATGGGGACATAATAAGTAAATCTGCCTTATTTGTATTAATGATATTGATGGGGACATAATAAGTAAATCTGCCTTATTTGTATTAATGATATTGATGGGGACATAATAAGTAAATCTGCCTTATTTGTATTAATGATATTGATGGGGACATAATAAGTAAATCTGCCTTATTTGTATTAATGATATTGATGGGGACATAATAAGTAAATCTGCCTTATTTGTATTAATGATATTGATGGGGACATAATAAGTAAATCTGCCTTATTTGTATTAATGATATTGATGGGGACATAATAAGTAAATCTGCCTTATTTGTATTAATGATATTGATGGGGACATAATAAGTAAATCTGCCTTATTTGTATTAATGATATTGATGGGGACATAATAAGTAAATCTGCCTTATTTGTATTAATGATATTGATGGGGACATAATAAGTAAATCTGCCTTATTTGTATTAATGATATTGATGGGGACATAATAAGTAAATCTGCCTTATTTGTATTAATGATATTGATGGGGACATAATAAGTAAATCTGCCTTATTTGTATTAATGATATTGATGGGGACATAATAAGTAAATCTGCCTTATTTGTATTAATGATATTGATGGGGACATAATAAGTAAATCTGCCTTATTTGTATTAATGATATTGATGGGGACATAATAAGTAAATCTGCCTTATTTGTATTAATGATATTGATGGGGACATAATAAGTAAATCTGCCTTATTTGTATTAATGATATTGATGGGGACATAATAAGTAAATCTGCCTTATTTGTATTAATGATATTGATGGGGACATAATAAGTAAATCTGCCTTATTTGTATTAATGATATTGATGGGGACATAATAAGTAAATCTGCCTTATTTGTATTAATGATATTGATGGGGACATAATAAGTAAATCTGCCTTATTTGTATTAATGATATTGATGGGGACATAATAAGTAAATCTGCCTTATTTGTATTAATGATATTGATGGGGACATAATAAGTAAATCTGCCTTATTTGTATTAATGATATTGATGGGGACATAATAAGTAAATCTGCCTTATTTGTATTAATGATATTGATGGGGACATAATAAGTAAATCTGCCTTATTTGTATTAATGATATTGATGGGGACATAATAAGTAAATCTGCCTTATTTGTATTAATGATATTGATGGGGACATAATAAGTAAATCTGCCTTATTTGTATTAATGATATTGATGGGGACATAATAAGTAAATCTGCCTTATTTGTATTAATGATATTGATGGGGACATAATAAGTAAATCTGCCTTATTTGTATTAATGATATTGATGGGGACATAATAAGTAAATCTGCCTTATTTGTATTAATGATATTGATGGGGACATAATAAGTAAATCTGCCTTATTTGTATTAATGATATTGATGGGGACATAATAAGTAAATCTGCCTTATTTGTATTAATGATATTGATGGGGACATAATAAGTAAATCTGCCTTATTTGTATTAATGATATTGATGGGGACATAATAAGTAAATCTGCCTTATTTGTATTAATGATATTGATGGGGACATAATAAGTAAATCTGCCTTATTTGTATTAATGATATTGATGGGGACATAATAAGTAAATCTGCCTTATTTGTATTAATGATATTGATGGGGACATAATAAGTAAATCTGCCTTATTTGTATTAATGATATTGATGGGGACATAATAAGTAAATCTGCCTTATTTGTATTAATGATATTGATGGGGACATAATAAGTAAATCTGCCTTATTTGTATTAATGATATTGATGGGGACATAATAAGTAAATCTGCCTTATTTGTATTAATGATATTGATGGGGACATAATAAGTAAATCTGCCTTATTTGTATTAATGATATTGATGGGGACATAATAAGTAAATCTGCCTTATTTGTATTAATGATATTGATGGGGACATAATAAGTAAATCTGCCTTATTTGTATTAATGATATTGATGGGGACATAATAAGTAAATCTGCCTTATTTGTATTAATGATATTGATGGGGACATAATAAGTAAATCTGCCTTATTTGTATTAATGATATTGATGGGGACATAATAAGTAAATCTGCCTTATTTGTATTAATGATATTGATGGGGACATAATAAGTAAATCTGCCTTATTTGTATTAATGATATTGATGGGGACATAATAAGTAAATCTGCCTTATTTGTATTAATGATATTGATGGGGACATAATAAGTAAATCTGCCTTATTTGTATTAATGATATTGATGGGGACATAATAAGTAAATCTGCCTTATTTGTATTAATGATATTGATGGGGACATAATAAGTAAATCTGCCTTATTTGTATTAATGATATTGATGGGGACATAATAAGTAAATCTGCCTTATTTGTATTAATGATATTGATGGGGACATAATAAGTAAATCTGCCTTATTTGTATTAATGATATTGATGGGGACATAATAAGTAAATCTGCCTTATTTGTATTAATGATATTGATGGGGACATAATAAGTAAATCTGCCTTATTTGTATTAATGATATTGATGGGGACATAATAAGTAAATCTGCCTTATTTGTATTAATGATATTGATGGGGACATAATAAGTAAATCTGCCTTATTTGTATTAATGATATTGATGGGGACATAATAAGTAAATCTGCCTTATTTGTATTAATGATATTGATGGGGACATAATAAGTAAATCTGCCTTATTTGTATTAATGATATTGATGGGGACATAATAAGTAAATCTGCCTTATTTGTATTAATGATATTGATGGGGACATAATAAGTAAATCTGCCTTATTTGTATTAATGATATTGATGGGGACATAATAAGTAAATCTGCCTTATTTGTATTAATGATATTGATGGGGACATAATAAGGGACATACATAATAAGTAAATCTGCCTTATTTGTATTAATGATATTGATGGGGACATAATAAGTAAATCTGCCTTATTTGTATTAATGATATTGATGGGGACATAATAAGTAAATCTGCCTTATTTGTATTAATGATATTGATGGGGACATAATAAGTAAATCTGCCTTATTTGTATTAATGATATTGATGGGGACATAATAAGTAAATCTGCCTTATTTGTATTAATGATATTGATGGGGACATAATAAGTAAATCTGCCTTATTTGTATTAATGATATTGATGGGGACATAATAAGTAAATCTGCCTTATTTGTATTAATGATATTGATGGGGACATAATAAGTAAATCTGCCTTATTTGTATTAATGATATTGATGGGGACATAATAAGTAAATCTGCCTTATTTGTATTAATGATATTGATGGGGACATAATAAGTAAATCTGCCTTATTTGTATTAATGATATTGATGGGGACATAATAAGTAAATCTGCCTTATTTGTATTAATGATATTGATGGGGACATAATAAGTAAATCTGCCTTATTTGTATTAATGATATTGATGGGGACATAATAAGTAAATCTGCCTTATTTGTATTAATGATATTGATGGGGACATAATAAGTAAATCTGCCTTATTTGTATTAATGATATTGATGGGGACATAATAAGTAAATCTGCCTTATTTGTATTAATGATATTGATGGGGACATAATAAGTAAATCTGCCTTATTTGTATTAATGATATTGATGGGGACATAATAAGTAAATCTGCCTTATTTGTATTAATGATATTGATGGGGACATAATAAGTAAATCTGCCTTATTTGTATTAATGATATTGATGGGGACATAATAAGTAAATCTGCCTTATTTGTATTAATGATATTGATGGGGACATAATAAGTAAATCTGCCTTATTTGTATTAATGATATTGATGGGGACATAATAAGTAAATCTGCCTTATTTGTATTAATGATATTGATGGGGACATAATAAGTAAATCTGCCTTATTTGTATTAATGATATTGATGGGGACATAATAAGTAAATCTGCCTTATTTGTATTAATGATATTGATGGGGACATAATAAGTAAATCTGCCTTATTTGTATTAATGATATTGATGGGGACATAATAAGTAAATCTGCCTTATTTGTATTAATGATATTGATGGGGACATAATAAGTAAATCTGCCTTATTTGTATTAATGATATTGATGGGGACATAATAAGTAAATCTGCCTTATTTGTATTAATGATATTGATGGGGACATAATAAGTAAATCTGCCTTATTTGTATTAATGATATTGATGGGGACATAATAAGTAAATCTGCCTTATTTGTATTAATGATATTGATGGGGACATAATAAGTAAATCTGCCTTATTTGTATTAATGATATTGATGGGGACATAATAAGTAAATCTGCCTTATTTGTATTAATGATATTGATGGGGACATAATAAGTAAATCTGCCTTATTTGTATTAATGATATTGATGGGGACATAATAAGTAAATCTGCCTTATTTGTATTAATGATATTGATGGGGACATAATAAGTAAATCTGCCTTATTTGTATTAATGATATTGATGGGGACATAATAAGTAAATCTGCCTTATTTGTATTAATGATATTGATGGGGACATAATAAGTAAATCTGCCTTATTTGTATTAATGATATTGATGGGGACATAATAAGTAAATCTGCCTTATTTGTATTAATGATATTGATGGGGACATAATAAGTAAATCTGCCTTATTTGTATTAATGATATTGATGGGGACATAATAAGTAAATCTGCCTTATTTGTATTAATGATATTGATGGGGACATAATAAGTAAATCTGCCTTATTTGTATTAATGATATTGATGGGGACATAATAAGTAAATCTGCCTTATTTGTATTAATGATATTGATGGGGACATAATAAGTAAATCTGCCTTATTTGTATTAATGATATTGATGGGGACATAATAAGTAAATCTGCCTTATTTGTATTAATGATATTGATGGGGACATAATAAGTAAATCTGCCTTATTTGTATTAATGATATTGATGGGGACATAATAAGTAAATCTGCCTTATTTGTATTAATGATATTGATGGGGACATAATAAGTAAATCTGCCTTATTTGTATTAATGATATTGATGGGGACATAATAAGTAAATCTGCCTTATTTGTATTAATGATATTGATGGGGACATAATAAGTAAATCTGCCTTATTTGTATTAATGATATTGATGGGGACATAATAAGTAAATCTGCCTTATTTGTATTAATGATATTGATGGGGACATAATAAGTAAATCTGCCTTATTTGTATTAATGATATTGATGGGGACATAATAAGTAAATCTGCCTTATTTGTATTAATGATATTGATGGGGACATAATAAGTAAATCTGCCTTATTTGTATTAATGATATTGATGGGGACATAATAAGTAAATCTGCCTTATTTGTATTAATGATATTGATGGGGACATAATAAGTAAATCTGCCTTATTTGTATTAATGATATTGATGGGGACATAATAAGTAAATCTGCCTTATTTGTATTAATGATATTGATGGGGACATAATAAGTAAATCTGCCTTATTTGTATTAATGATATTGATGGGGACATAATAAGTAAATCTGCCTTATTTGTATTAATGATATTGATGGGGACATAATAAGTAAATCTGCCTTATTTGTATTAATGATATTGATGGGGACATAATAAGTAAATCTGCCTTATTTGTATTAATGATATTGATGGGGACATAATAAGTAAATCTGCCTTATTTGTATTAATGATATTGATGGGGACATAATAAGTAAATCTGCCTTATTTGTATTAATGATATTGATGGGGACATAATAAGTAAATCTGCCTTATTTGTATTAATGATATTGATGGGGACATAATAAGTAAATCTGCCTTATTTGTATTAATGATATTGATGGGGACATAATAAGTAAATCTGCCTTATTTGTATTAATGATATTGATGGGGACATAATAAGTAAATCTGCCTTATTTGTATTAATGATATTGATGGGGACATAATAAGTAAATCTGCCTTATTTGTATTAATAATATTGATGGGGACATAATAAGTAAATCTGCCTTATTTGTATTAATGATATTGATGGGGACATAATAAGTAAATCTGCCTTATTTGTATTAATGATATTGATGGGGACATAATAAGTAAATCTGCCTTATTTGTATTAATGATATTGATGGGGACATAATAAGTAAATCTGCCTTATTTGTATTAATGATATTGATGGGGACATAATAAGTAAATCTGCCTTATTTGTATTAATGATATTGATGGGGACATAATAAGTAAATCTGCCTTATTTGTATTAATGATATTGATGGGGACATAATAAGTAAATCTGCCTTATTTGTATTAATGATATTGATGGGGACATAATAAGTAAATCTGCCTTATTTGTATTAATGATATTGATGGGGACATAATAAGTAAATCTGCCTTATTTGTATTAATGATATTGATGGGGACATAATAAGTAAATCTGCCTTATTTGTATTAATGATATTGATGGGGACATAATAAGTAAATCTGCCTTATTTGTATTAATGATATTGATGGGGACATAATAAGTAAATCTGCCTTATTTGTATTAATGATATTGATGGGGACATAATAAGTAAATCTGCCTTATTTGTATTAATGATATTGATGGGGACATAATAAGTAAATCTGCCTTATTTGTATTAATGATATTGATGGGGACATAATAAGTAAATCTGCCTTATTTGTATTAATGATATTGATGGGGACATAATAAGTAAATCTGCCTTATTTGTATTAATGATATTGATGGGGACATAATAAGTAAATCTGCCTTATTTGTATTAATGATATTGATGGGGACATAATAAGTAAATCTGCCTTATTTGTATTAATGATATTGATGGGGACATAATAAGTAAATCTGCCTTATTTGTATTAATGATATTGATGGGGACATAATAAGTAAATCTGCCTTATTTGTATTAATGATATTGATGGGGACATAATAAGTAAATCTGCCTTATTTGTATTAATGATATTGATGGGGACATAATAAGTAAATCTGCCTTATTTGTATTAATGATATTGATGGGGACATAATAAGTAAATCTGCCTTATTTGTATTAATGATATTGATGGGGACATAATAAGTAAATCTGCCTTATTTGTATTAATGATATTGATGGGGACATAATAAGTAAATCTGCCTTATTTGTATTAATGATATTGATGGGGACATAATAAGTAAATCTGCCTTATTTGTATTAATGATATTGATGGGGACATAATAAGTAAATCTGCCTTATTTGTATTAATGATATTGATGGGGACATAATAAGTAAATCTGCCTTATTTGTATTAATGATATTGATGGGGACATAATAAGTAAATCTGCCTTATTTGTATTAATGATATTGATGGGGACATAATAAGTAAATCTGCCTTATTTGTATTAATGATATTGATGGGGACATAATAAGTAAATCTGCCTTATTTGTATTAATGATATTGATGGGGACATAATAAGTAAATCTGCCTTATTTGTATTAATGATATTGATGGGGACATAATAAGTAAATCTGCCTTATTTGTATTAATGATATTGATGGGGACATAATAAGTAAATCTGCCTTATTTGTATTAATGATATTGATGGGGACATAATAAGTAAATCTGCCTTATTTGTATTAATGATATTGATGGGGACATAATAAGTAAATCTGCCTTATTTGTATTAATGATATTGATGGGGACATAATAAGTAAATCTGCCTTATTTGTATTAATGATATTGATGGGGACATAATAAGTAAATCTGCCTTATTTGTATTAATGATATTGATGGGGACATAATAAGTAAATCTGCCTTATTTGTATTAATGATATTGATGGGGACATAATAAGTAAATCTGCCTTATTTGTATTAATGATATTGATGGGGACATAATAAGTAAATCTGCCTTATTTGTATTAATGATATTGATGGGGACATAATAAGTAAATCTGCCTTATTTGTATTAATGATATTGATGGGGACATAATAAGTAAATCTGCCTTATTTGTATTAATGATATTGATGGGGACATAATAAGTAAATCTGCCTTATTTGTATTAATGATATTGATGGGGACATAATAAGTAAATCTGCCTTATTTGTATTAATGATATTGATGGGGACATAATAAGTAAATCTGCCTTATTTGTATTAATGATATTGATGGGGACATAATAAGTAAATCTGCCTTATTTGTATTAATGATATTGATGGGGACATAATAAGTAAATCTGCCTTATTTGTATTAATGATATTGATGGGGACATAATAAGTAAATCTGCCTTATTTGTATTAATGATATTGATGGGGACATAATAAGTAAATCTGCCTTATTTGTATTAATGATATTGATGGGGACATAATAAGTAAATCTGCCTTATTTGTATTAATGATATTGATGGGGACATAATAAGTAAATCTGCCTTATTTGTATTAATGATATTGATGGGGACATAATAAGTAAATCTGCCTTATTTGTATTAATGATATTGATGGGGACATAATAAGTAAATCTGCCTTATTTGTATTAATGATATTGGACATAATAAGTAAATCTGCCTTATTTGTATTAATGATATTGATGGGGACATAATAAGTAAATCTGCCTTATTTGTATTAATGATATTGATGGGGACATAATAAGTAAATCTGCCTTATTTGTATTAATGATATTGATGGGGACATAATAAGTAAATCTGCCTTATTTGTATTAATGATATTGATGGGGACATAATAAGTAAATCTGCCTTATTTGTATTAATGATATTGATGGGGACATAATAAGTAAATCTGCCTTATTTGTATTAATGATATTGATGGGGACATAATAAGTAAATCTGCCTTATTTGTATTAATGATATTGATGGGGACATAATAAGTAAATCTGCCTTATTTGTATTAATGATATTGATGGGGACATAATAAGTAAATCTGCCTTATTTGTATTAATGATATTGATGGGGACATAATAAGTAAATCTGCCTTATTTGTATTAATGATATTGATGGGGACATAATAAGTAAATCTGCCTTATTTGTATTAATGATATTGATGGGGACATAATAAGTAAATCTGCCTTATTTGTATTAATGATATTGATGGGGACATAATAAGTAAATCTGCCTTATTTGTATTAATGATATTGATGGGGACATAATAAGTAAATCTGCCTTATTTGTATTAATGATATTGATGGGGACATAATAAGTAAATCTGCCTTATTTGTATTAATGATATTGATGGGGACATAATAAGTAAATCTGCCTTATTTGTATTAATGATATTGATGGGGACATAATAAGTAAATCTGCCTTATTTGTATTAATGATATTGATGGGGACATAATAAGTAAATCTGCCTTATTTGTATTAATGATATTGATGGGGACATAATAAGTAAATCTGCCTTATTTGTATTAATGATATTGATGGGGACATAATAAGTAAATCTGCCTTATTTGTATTAATGATATTGATGGGGACATAATAAGTAAATCTGCCTTATTTGTATTAATGATATTGATGGGGACATAATAAGTAAATCTGCCTTATTTGTATTAATGATATTGATGGGGACATAATAAGTAAATCTGCCTTATTTGTATTAATGATATTGATGGGGACATAATAAGTAAATCTGCCTTATTTGTATTAATGATATTGATGGGGACATAATAAGTAAATCTGCCTTATTTGTATTAATGATATTGATGGGGACATAATAAGTAAATCTGCCTTATTTGTATTAATGATATTGATGGGGACATAATAAGTAAATCTGCCTTATTTGTATTAATGATATTGATGGGGACATAATAAGTAAATCTGCCTTATTTGTATTAATGATATTGATGGGGACATAATAAGTAAATCTGCCTTATTTGTATTAATGATATTGATGGGGACATAATAAGTAAATCTGCCTTATTTGTATTAATGATATTGATGGGGACATAATAAGTAAATCTGCCTTATTTGTATTAATGATATTGATGGGGACATAATAATAAAACTGCTTATTTGTATTAATGATATTGATTGGGATATAATAAGTAAATCTCCCTTATTTGTATTAATGACATTGATGGGGACATTATAAGTAAATCTGCCTTATTTGTATTAATGATATTGATGGGGACATAATAAGTAAATCTGCCTTATTTGTGATGGGGACATAATAAGTAAATCTGCCTTATTTGTATTAATGATATTGATGGGGACATAATAAGTAAATCTGCCTTATTTGTATTAATGATATTGATGGGGACATAATAAGTAAATCTGCCTTATTTGTATTAATGATATTGATGGGGACATAATAAGTAAATCTGCCTTATTTGTATTAATGATATTGATGGGGACATAATAAGTAAATCTGCCTTATTTGTATTAATGATATTGATGGGGACATAATAAGTAAATCTGCCTTATTTGTATTAATGATATTGATGGGGACATAATAAGTAAATCTGCCTTATTTGTATTAATGATATTGATGGGGACATAATAAGTAAATCTGGGGACATAATAAGTAAATCTGCCTTATTTGTATTAATGATATTGATGGGGACATAATAAGTAAATCTGCCTTATTTGTATTAATGATATTGATGGGGACATAATAAGTAAATCTGCCTTATTTGTATTAATGATATTGATGGGGACATAATAAGTAAATCTGCCTTATTTGTATTAATGATATTGATGGGGACATAATAAGTAAATCTGCCTTATTTGTATTAATGATATTGATGGGGACATAATAAGTAAATCTGCCTTATTTGTATTAATGATATTGATGGGGACATAATAAGTAAATCTGCCTTATTTGTATTAATGATATTGATGGGGACATAATAAGTAAATCTGCCTTATTTGTATTAATGATATTGATGGGGACATAATAAGTAAATCTGCCTTATTTGTATTAATGATATTGATGGGGACATAATAAGTAAATCTGCCTTATTTGTATTAATGATATTGATGGGGACATAATAAGTAAATCTGCCTTATTTGTATTAATGATATTGATGGGGACATAATAAGTAAATCTGCCTTATTTGTATTAATGATATTGATGGGGACATAATAAGTAAATCTGCCTTATTTGTATTAATGATATTGATGGGGACATAATAAGTAAATCTGCCTTATTTGTATTAATGATATTGATGGGGACATAATAAGTAAATCTGCCTTATTTGTATTAATGATATTGATGGGGACATAATAAGTAAATCTGCCTTATTTGTATTAATGATATTGATGGGGACATAATAAGTAAATCTGCCTTATTTGTATTAATGATATTGATGGGGACATAATAAGTAAATCTGCCTTATTTGTATTAATGATATTGATGGGGACATAATAAGTAAATCTGCCTTATTTGTATTAATGATATTGATGGGGACATAATAAGTAAATCTGCCTTATTTGTATTAATGATATTGATGGGGACATAATAAGTAAATCTGCCTTATTTGTATTAATGATATTGATGGGGACATAATAAGTAAATCTGCCTTATTTGTATTAATGATATTGATGGGGACATAATAAGTAAATCTGCCTTATTTGTATTAATGATATTGATGGGGACATAATAAGTAAATCTGCCTTATTTGTATTAATGATATTGATGGGGACATAATAAGTAAATCTGCCTTATTTGTATTAATGATATTGATGGGGACATAATAAGTAAATCTGCCTTATTTGTATTAATGATATTGATGGGGACATAATAAGTAAATCTGCCTTATTTGTATTAATGATATTGATGGGGACATAATAAGTAAATCTGCCTTATTTGTATTAATGATATTGATGGGGACATAATAAGTAAATCTGCCTTATTTGTATTAATGATATTGATGGGGACATAATAAGTAAATCTGCCTTATTTGTATTAATGATATTGATGGGGACATAATAAGTAAATCTGCCTTATTTGTATTAATGATATTGATGGGGACATAATAAGTAAATCTGCCTTATTTGTATTAATGATATTGATGGGGACATAATAAGTAAATCTGCCTTATTTGTATTAATGATATTGATGGGGACATAATAAGTAAATCTGCCTTATTTGTATTAATGATATTGATGGGGACATAATAAGTAAATCTGCCTTATTTGTATTAATGATATTGATGGGGACATAATAAGTAAATCTGCCTTATTTGTATTAATGATATTGATGGGGACATAATAAGTAAATCTGCCTTATTTGTATTAATGATATTGATGGGGACATAATAAGTAAATCTGCCTTATTTGTATTAATGATATTGATGGGGACATAATAAGTAAATCTGCCTTATTTGTATTAATGATATTGATGGGGACATAATAAGTAAATCTGCCTTATTTGTATTAATGATATTGATGGGGACATAATAAGTAAATCTGCCTTATTTGTATTAATGATATTGATGGGGACATAATAAGTAAATCTGCCTTATTTGTATTAATGATATTGATGGGGACATAATAAGTAAATCTGCCTTATTTGTATTAATGATATTGATGGGGACATAATAAGTAAATCTGCCTTATTTGTATTAATGATATTGATGGGGACATAATAAGTAAATCTGCCTTATTTGTATTAATGATATTGATGGGGACATAATAAGTAAATCTGCCTTATTTGTATTAATGATATTGATGGGGACATAATAAGTAAATCTGCCTTATTTGTATTAATGATATTGATGGGGACATAATAAGTAAATCTGCCTTATTTGTATTAATGATATTGATGGGGACATAATAAGTAAATCTGCCTTATTTGTATTAATGATATTGATGGGGACATAATAAGTAAATCTGCCTTATTTGTATTAATGATATTGATGGGGACATAATAAGTAAATCTGCCTTATTTGTATTAATGATATTGATGGGGACATAATAAGTAAATCTGCCTTATTTGTATTAATGATATTGATGGGGACATAATAAGTAAATCTGCCTTATTTGTATTAATGATATTGATGGGGACATAATAAGTAAATCTGCCTTATTTGTATTAATGATATTGATGGGGACATAATAAGTAAATCTGCCTTATTTGTATTAATGATATTGATGGGGACATAATAAGTAAATCTGCCTTATTTGTATTAATGATATTGATGGGGACATAATAAGTAAATCTGCCTTATTTGTATTAATGATATTGATGGGGACATAATAAGTAAATCTGCCTTATTTGTATTAATGATATTGATGGGGACATAATAAGTAAATCTGCCTTATTTGTATTAATGATATTGATGGGGACATAATAAGTAAATCTGCCTTATTTGTATTAATGATATTGATGGGGACATAATAAGTAAATCTGCCTTATTTGTATTAATGATATTGATGGGGACATAATAAGTAAATCTGCCTTATTTGTATTAATGATATTGATGGGGACATAATAAGTAAATCTGCCTTATTTGTATTAATGATATTGATGGGGACATAATAAGTAAATCTGCCTTATTTGTATTAATGATATTGATGGGGACATAATAAGTAAATCTGCCTTATTTGTATTAATGATATTGATGGGGACATAATAAGTAAATCTGCCTTATTTGTATTAATGATATTGATGGGGACATAATAAGTAAATCTGCCTTATTTGTATTAATGATATTGATGGGGACATAATAAGTAAATCTGCCTTATTTGTATTAATGATATTGATGGGGACATAATAAGTAAATCTGCCTTATTTGTATTAATGATATTGATGGGGACATAATAAGTAAATCTGCCTTATTTGTATTAATGATATTGATGGGGACATAATAAGTAAATCTGCCTTATTTGTATTAATGATATTGATGGGGACATAATAAGTAAATCTGCCTTATTTGTATTAATAATATTGATGGGGACATAATAAGTAAATCTGCTTTATTTGTATTAATGATATTGATGGGGACATAATAAGTAAATCTGCCTTATTTGTATTAATGATATTGATGGGGACATAATAAGTAAATCTGCCTTATTTGTATTAATGATATTGATGGGGACATAATAAGTAAATCTGCCTTATTTGTATTAATGATATTGATGGGGACATAATAAGTAAATCTGCCTTATTTGTATTAATGATATTGATGGGGACATAATAAGTAAATCTGCCTTATTTGTATTAATGATATTGATGGGGACATAATAAGTAAATCTGCCTTATTTGTATTAATGATATTGATGGGGACATAATAAGTAAATCTGCCTTATTTGTATTAATGATATTGATGGGGACATAATAAGTAAATCTGCCTTATTTGTATTAATGATATTGATGGGGACATAATAAGTAAATCTGCCTTATTTGTATTAATGATATTGATGGGGACATAATAAGTAAATCTGCCTTATTTGTATTAATGATATTGATGGGGACATAATAAGTAAATCTGCCTTATTTGTATTAATGATATTGATGGGGACATAATAAGTAAATCTGCCTTATTTGTATTAATGATATTGATGGGGACATAATAAGTAAATCTGCCTTATTTGTATTAATGATATTGATGGGGACATAATAAGTAAATCTATTTTATTTGTATTAATGATATTGATGGGGACATAATAAGTAAATCTGCCTTATTTGTATTAATGATATTGATGGGGACATAATAAGTAAATCTGCCTTATTTGTATTAATGATATTGATGGGGACATAATAAGTAAATCTGCCTTATTTGTATTAATGATATTGATGGGGACATAATAAGTAAATCTGCCTTATTTGTATTAATGATATTGATGGGGACATAATAAGTAAATCTGCCTTATTTGTATTAATGATATTGATGGGGACATAATAAGTAAATCTGCCTTATTTGTATTAATGATATTGATGGGGACATAATAAGTAAATCTGCCTTATTTGTATTAATGATATTGATGGGGACATAATAAGTAAATCTGCCTTATTTGTATTAATGATATTGATGGGGACATAATAAGTAAATCTGCCTTATTTGTATTAATGATATTGATGGGGACATAATAAGTAAATCTGCCTTATTTGTATTAATGATATTGATGGGGACATAATAAGTAAATCTGCCTTATTTGTATTAATGATATTGATGGGGACATAATAAGTAAATCTGCCTTATTTGTATTAATGATATTGATGGGGACATAATAAGTAAATCTGCCTTATTTGTATTAATGATATTGATGGGGACATAATAAGTAAATCTGCCTTATTTGTATTAATGATATTGATGGGGACATAATAAGTAAATCTGCCTTATTTGTATTAATGATATTGATGGGGACATAATAAGTAAATCTGCCTTATTTGTATTAATGATATTGATGGGGACATAATAAGTAAATCTGCCTTATTTGTATTAATGATATTGATGGGGACATAATAAGTAAATCTGCCTTATTTGTATTAATGATATTGATGGGGACATAATAAGTAAATCTGCCTTATTTGTATTAATGATATTGATGGGGACATAATAAGTAAATCTGCCTTATTTGTATTAATGATATTGATGGGGACATAATAAGTAAATCTGCCTTATTTGTATTAATGATATTGATGGGGACATAATAAGTAAATCTGCCTTATTTGTATTAATGATATTGATGGGGACATAATAAGTAAATCTGCCTTATTTGTATTAATGATATTGATGGGGACATAATAAGTAAATCTGCCTTATTTGTATTAATGATATTGATGGGGACATAATAAGTAAATCTGCCTTATTTGTATTAATGATATTGATGGGGACATAATAAGTAAATCTGCCTTATTTGTATTAATGATATTGATGGGGACATAATAAGTAAATCTGCCTTATTTGTATTAATGATATTGATGGGGACATAATAAGTAAATCTGCCTTATTTGTATTAATGATATTGATGGGGACATAATAAGTAAATCTGCCTTATTTGTATTAATGATATTGATGGGGACATAATAAGTAAATCTGCCTTATTTGTATTAATGATATTGATGGGGACATAATAAGTAAATCTGCCTTATTTGTATTAATGATATTGATGGGGACATAATAAGTAAATCTGCCTTATTTGTATTAATGATATTGATGGGGACATAATAAGTAAATCTGCCTTATTTGTATTAATGATATTGATGGGGACATAATAAGTAAATCTGCCTTATTTGTATTAATGATATTGATGGGGACATAATAAGTAAATCTGCCTTATTTGTATTAATGATATTGATGGGGACATAATAAGTAAATCTGCCTTATTTGTATTAATGATATTGATGGGGACATAATAAGTAAATCTGCCTTATTTGTATTAATGATATTGATGGGGACATAATAAGTAAATCTGCCTTATTTGTATTAATGATATTGATGGGGACATAATAAGTAAATCTGCCTTATTTGTATTAATGATATTGATGGGGACATAATAAGTAAATCTGCCTTATTTGTATTAATGATATTGATGGGGACATAATAAGTAAATCTGCCTTATTTGTATTAATGATATTGATGGGGACATAATAAGTAAATCTGCCTTATTTGTATTAATGATATTGATGGGGACATAATAAGTAAATCTGCCTTATTTGTATTAATGATATTGATGGGGACATAATAAGTAAATCTGCCTTATTTGTATTAATGATATTGATGGGGACATAATAAGTAAATCTGCCTTATTTGTATTAATGATATTGATGGGGACATAATAAGTAAATCTGCCTTATTTGTATTAATGATATTGATGGGGACATAATAAGTAAATCTGCCTTATTTGTATTAATGATATTGATGGGGACATAATAAGTAAATCTGCCTTATTTGTATTAATGATATTGATGGGGACATAATAAGTAAATCTGCCTTATTTGTATTAATGATATTGATGGGGACATAATAAGTAAATCTGCCTTATTTGTATTAATGATATTGATGGGGACATAATAAGTAAATCTGCCTTATTTGTATTAATGATATTGATGGGGACATAATAAGTAAATCTGCCTTATTTGTATTAATGATATTGATGGGGACATAATAAGTAAATCTGCCTTATTTGTATTAATGATATTGATGGGGACATAATAAGTAAATCTGCCTTATTTGTATTAATGATATTGATGGGGACATAATAAGTAAATCTGCCTTATTTGTATTAATGATATTGATGGGGACATAATAAGTAAATCTGCCTTATTTGTATTAATGATATTGATGGGGACATAATAAGTAAATCTGCCTTATTTGTATTAATGATATTGATGGGGACATAATAAGTAAATCTGCCTTATTTGTATTAATGATATTGATGGGGACATAATAAGTAAATCTGCCTTATTTGTATTAATGATATTGATGGGGACATAATAAGTAAATCTGCCTTATTTGTATTAATGATATTGATGGGGACATAATAAGTAAATCTGCCTTATTTGTATTAATGATATTGATGGGGACATAATAAGTAAATCTGCCTTATTTGTATTAATGATATTGATGGGGACATAATAAGTAAATCTGCCTTATTTGTATTAATGATATTGATGGGGACATAATAAGTAAATCTGCCTTATTTGTATTAATGATATTGATGGGGACATAATAAGTAAATCTGCCTTATTTGTATTAATGATATTGATGGGGACATAATAAGTAAATCTGCCTTATTTGTATTAATGATATTGATGGGGACATAATAAGTAAATCTGCCTTATTTGTATTAATGATATTGATGGGGACATAATAAGTAAATCTGCCTTATTTGTATTAATGATATTGATGGGGACATAATAAGTAAATCTGCCTTATTTGTATTAATGATATTGATGGGGACATAATAAGTAAATCTGCCTTATTTGTATTAATGATATTGATGGGGACATAATAAGTAAATCTGCCTTATTTGTATTAATGATATTGATGGGGACATAATAAGTAAATCTGCCTTATTTGTATTAATGATATTGATGGGGACATAATAAGTAAATCTGCCTTATTTGTATTAATGATATTGATGGGGACATAATAAGTAAATCTGCCTTATTTGTATTAATGATATTGATGGGGACATAATAAGTAAATCTGCCTTATTTGTATTAATGATATTGATGGGGACATAATAAGTAAATCTGCCTTATTTGTATTAATGATATTGATGGGGACATAATAAGTAAATCTGCCTTATTTGTATTAATGATATTGATGGGGACATAATAAGTAAATCTGCCTTATTTGTATTAATGATATTGATGGGGACATAATAAGTAAATCTGCCTTATTTGTATTAATGATATTGATGGGGACATAATAAGTAAATCTGCCTTATTTGTATTAATGATATTGATGGGGACATAATAAGTAAATCTGCCTTATTTGTATTAATGATATTGATGGGGACATAATAAGTAAATCTGCCTTATTTGTATTAATGATATTGATGGGGACATAATAAGTAAATCTGCCTTATTTGTATTAATGATATTGATGGGGACATAATAAGTAAATCTGCCTTATTTGTATTAATGATATTGATGGGGACATAATAAGTAAATCTGCCTTATTTGTATTAATGATATTGATGGGGACATAATAAGTAAATCTGCCTTATTTGTATTAATGATATTGATGGGGACATAATAAGTAAATCTGCCTTATTTGTATTAATGATATTGATGGGGACATAATAAGTAAATCTGCCTTATTTGTATTAATGATATTGATGGGGACATAATAAGTAAATCTGCCTTATTTGTATTAATGATATTGATGGGGACATAATAAGTAAATCTGCCTTATTTGTATTAATGATATTGATGGGGACATAATAAGTAAATCTGCCTTATTTGTATTAATGATATTGATGGGGACATAATAAGTAAATCTGCCTTATTTGTATTAATGATATTGATGGGGACATAATAAGTAAATCTGCCTTATTTGTATTAATGATATTGATGGGGACATAATAAGTAAATCTGCCTTATTTGTATTAATAATATTGATGGGGACATAATAAGTAAATCTGCTTTATTTGTATTAATGATATTGATGGGGACATAATAAGTAAATCTGCCTTATTTGTATTAATGATATTGATGGGGACATAATAAGTAAATCTGCCTTATTTGTATTAATGATATTGATGGGGACATAATAAGTAAATCTGCCTTATTTGTATTAATGATATTGATGGGGACATAATAAGTAAATCTGCCTTATTTGTATTAATGATATTGATGGGGACATAATAAGTAAATCTGCCTTATTTGTATTAATGATATTGATGGGGACATAATAAGTAAATCTGCCTTATTTGTATTAATGATATTGATGGGGACATAATAAGTAAATCTGCCTTATTTGTATTAATGATATTGATGGGGACATAATAAGTAAATCTGCCTTATTTGTATTAATGATATTGATGGGGACATAATAAGTAAATCTGCCTTATTTGTATTAATGATATTGATGGGGACATAATAAGTAAATCTGCCTTATTTGTATTAATAATATTGATGGGGACATAATAAGTAAATCTGCTTTATTTGTATTAATGATATTGATGGGGACATAATAAGTAAATCTGCCTTATTTGTATTAATGATATTGATGGGGACATAATAAGTAAATCTGCCTTATTTGTATTAATGATATTGATGGGGACATAATAAGTAAATCTGCCTTATTTGTATTAATGATATTGATGGGGACATAATAAGTAAATCTGCCTTATTTGTATTAATGATATTGATGGGGACATAATAAGTAAATCTGCCTTATTTGTATTAATGATATTGATGGGGACATAATAAGTAAATCTGCCTTATTTGTATTAATGATATTGATGGGGACATAATAAGTAAATCTGCCTTATTTGTATTAATGATATTGATGGGGACATAATAAGTAAATCTGCCTTATTTGTATTAATGATATTGATGGGGACATAATAAGTAAATCTGCCTTATTTGTATTAATGATATTGATGGGGACATAATAAGTAAATCTGCCTTATTTGTATTAATGATATTGATGGGGACATAATAAGTAAATCTGCCTTATTTGTATTAATGATATTGATGGGGACATAATAAGTAAATCTGCCTTTGGTTCGTATGTCATTCAAGTTATCAAAGTAGTACTCTGTTGCTAGTAGTAAAGCTAATATAATTTTACAGATTATTTATAGATGTATTGATCACAAGTCAACAGGTATACCTCTTTTTATTCAATCCACTCGCTAGGCTTAATAGAATTAAGGTGAATACCTTTGATTTTTTTGTTTTATTTATGAAATAATAACAACTTATGGAAAGGTTTCAAATGTGGACTACTAGGGATAACCCAGGAATGGAAGTGTTATCCTCTAAAGGTAAGTTAAACTCTCTCAGATTATTTTCTTTTGGAAAAGGAATAATAAGAGATAATGTTATTGAAGTTTAAAGAAATATTTTGGAGATCGATAAGATAAAGGCTTTCTTTGAAGCATATTTTGGAGCTAATACGATAAAAAAACACAATAGATTAGAGTTAAAATAGTTTTATTTTGTTTAAGGGTTTTTGGCTCACGGAATGAGTTGTCGTTGGCACTGGTGGAGAGACAAACGCATTACTTAAACTTAAGAGAGCACTGGATTATTTTCTGAAAAACAAAAGGTTTAAATATTTACTGATCTCAAGAATGCATGACTAATGATAACTTAAGGACCGAAAAGTCCCGTGGCGTCCTAGATAATATTAAATTATTTTGGATATTAAATATTAGTTAAAGTTTGTTTGTTTTTTGAATTTCGCACCAAGCTACTCGAGGACTATCAGCGCTAGCCGTCCCTAACTTAGTAGTGGGAGGCAGCTAGTCATCACCACCCACCGCCAACTCTTGGACTACTCTTTTACCAATGAATAGTGGGATTGACCGTCACATTATAACTCCCCACGGCTGGAAGGGCGAGCATGTTTGGTGAGACCGGGATTCGAACCCGCGACCCTCGGATTACGAGTCGAACGCTTTAACACGCTTGGCCATGCCGGACCGTTAGTTAAAACAACACTTTTTTTTATAAATACAAGAAAGCTTAAGGTACTTTATCACGACACTAATCTGAACATAGAAATCTACACTAGGAAAATCAGGAAAACAAATTCAGAATTATCAGTTGTCTCCAACTAAACACGAGAGAGATTCATTTGTTACAATATTTAAGTTGAAAGTTATAGAATACGTCAAAGTACATAACATCTGTCATGATAAAAGGAAGTTTGGTGTAGCAAAGAAAACGGTCCAAGATCGGTGAAAAAAATCTGTACTTTAATATTAATTGATATTAAATATTGATCGTTGTCACAACGAACTTTAATAACATTATTTTTTTTCAATAGCGTCGTGTTCGCGTATGTGTGCTTTCTTAAAGCAAAACCACATCGAGCTATCTGCTATGTCCACGGAAGGGAATCGAACCTCCTCAATTTAGGGTTGTAAATCCGTTAGCTGACCGCTATACCAGCAGAGGATTAAATGTAGTTCTCTATATTAGCACAGTTGAATTTATTTTTGTCATTGATTTCTATTCTCTCAGTCCTTTCTAGGTGATAAATAAAATATTAAATATGCGAGGCCATGAATCCAATGTCATAATAATGTCGGATCTCTCCAAAACGTCTAAGGTGATAGTTAGTTTGAAAGTCAAAAATTTAAATTAATATGGTGTGAGTTAATTTCTTATTTCGACTGAAGACACTTCTGGAACACTTGTTTTTTTGCTAAGCACAAAGCTACACAATGTGACATGCCAACCACAGGTATCGAAAATCGAATATCAGGGCGTTATAAGCCTCCATGCTTATCGCAGAGCCATTGGGGCATTTTTTGAAAGAAGGAATCATATTTTACCATTAACTCAAGGAAAAAAAAACATGTCAAAAATAAAATAAGATTTGAAAAAGCAGCCAATCAAGTGCCTATCTTAGTTCGTTCAATTTACCCACACATGTAATTCTACATTTGTTTTCTTGTTTGTATTTTAATTTTAATTCCGCGCAAAGATACACGAAGGCTATCCCGCGCTAGCGGTCTTTTAATTTAACAGTGTAAGACTATATGGAAGGCAATTAGTCATCACCACCCACTCCCAATTCTTGGGCTTCTCTTTTACCAACGAATAGTTGGATTGACCATGACACTATAATGCTCACACTGATGAAAGTACGAAAATGTTTGGTACGAAGGGGATTCGAACTCGTGATCCTCAGATTTGGAGTCGAGCGCTAACCACCTGGCCATGTCGGACCTTTAATTGTGCATTACACAGTTTAAGAAACTGTCCGCTGTAATGTATAGAAATGAATAACTTGGAGCTTTTTTAATACAGCATTAAACTCTGTGAATGTTATGAGTAGGAAAACTTATTTTAAGAAAAACATTTAACGTCAGCTCTTCAATTTGGCACCAATTAAGGCTTAACTTGTACAATCTGATAGGAAAAAACAAAAGAAAAACTTGCAAGTTTACGTGTAATGATAATTTAAAAAATACCATTTTTAGATAATTTTTTCATAGTTTCATATTTCTTAGTTTACGTATAATATAAAATGTTTTATGTGTTTTTTTCTTTTTTGTTTTAAGTCAGTGTTACGTCTCAGAAAACGAATACCAGAATTAAGTACAATCAAACCTGCTCTTCACTTTAACAATGGACAAGTGAGCTTCGAAAAGTTATTTAATAATTAGTTTTATCTTAAATGTAGTTAAGCCTAATTACTTTTGAGTAATAATTTATACTAGATGGTGTCACAATGATTTTTAAATTGATTTAGGGATTACATTAAATGAAAATTAAATTTTATATCAAAAATTTTAATGCGAATTAGGGCCAGGTCTTTGTAACTTTGTCTAACAGACGTTTCAAAATGGAACTTTGTAATTATGCCTAACACTAATTTCAAAGTGGAACTTTATAGCTATACCTAACAGAAGTGTCATAGACAGTTTTTCATGATTAGTAAACTATTCTGTCAATTATAGATCCAAAACATACTTTTATTGTATCATATGTATTGTTTTATTATAATTGTAGTTTAATGTCAGAAGGTTTCCTTTTTATTTATTAAAACGTTGCACAAGGTACTTGTTGTGAATTATACAATCACTTTTTGACATTTTAATGTAAGTTAATGTTGCTAAAAAATTTAGCATTGCAATATATTTCACTCACAATTATGACTACAAGGTCTACATGCAATTTTTAAAGTATATATCTAAATATAATACGTACAATGTTTTAAGAACGTTTCTGCGCAGATTTCCCTGTAGAATTGGAGAATATGGAAGATCACCCAATTACTATAATAGAAACTACATTAAATGCATTGCAGCTATAATGTCAGGAAGCTGAATTTTAAACAGTTAGTTCTGATGTAACAGTGAACTAAAATAGCATTTAATTTCTACAAACTTTCCTTATAATTATTTTCTATCTTTAGTTTATCATATTTAGTTGTAATCTTCCATTTTACCAAAATCGTCTAGTTTTTCTCTTACTTTTTATGATGCAAATAAAGACCATACAATCAACTTATGATAAATTATCTCTGAAAATATAACGATAAAGTTTCATCTTCTCTTGAATTTATAAATAACAATAACAAATAAATCATTCTAAGTGATGTAAGATACAATCCTAAACATATACTGTTGAGATTTGTAAAACAAGTGTAAAAGCATAACACAGATTTTGTCCATGATCGAAACTCCAGACTTCTAAGTTTTTCACGGCTCGACATGAACAAGTGGTCAGAGCACTTGACTCGTGGTCCGGCATGGTTAAGAGTGTTAAGGCGTGCGACTCGTAATCTGAGGGTCGTGGGTTCGCATCTTCGTCGCGCCAAACATGCTCGCCCTCCCAGCCGTGGGGGCGTTATAATGTGACGGTTAATCCCACTATTCATTGGTAAAAGAGTAGCCCAAGAGTTGGCGGTGGGTGGTGATGACTAGCTTCCTTCCATCTAGTCTTACACTCCTAAATTAGGGACGGCTAGCACAGATAGCTCTCGAGTAGCTTTGTGCGAAATTCAAAACAAACAAAAACAAAACACTTGACTCGTCATCTGCGAGTCGTATGTTCCAGACCCCGTCCCACCAAAGATGTTTGCTTTTTGGTGATGACTAGATGCCTTCCTTCTAGTCTTACACTGCTAAATTAGGACGACTAGTGCAGATAACCCTCGTGTAGCTTTGCGTGAAATTCAGAACAAAGAGTTTATTATAAGTTCATTATAACGCCGAGAGTATCATGAAACAACCTGAGAAGAAAATATGAACTTATCAGTGAAGTTTTAAGCATGGATAAAACAACTTTAATGATATTGATGTTGTTTGTTTGTTTGTTTTTGAATTTCGCGCAAAGCTACTCAAGGACTATCTGCGCTTTGATGTTGTTATTAAAGTGAAAGATCTTTATTCACATATATTCTTGGCGTACTTTCGTCAAGTTTCTGTTTTGTTTCTTTCAGTTGTTTATTAGAACAGTTATATATATAATACAAGGACGAGGTCAGTATAAGTATTAAAAAATTTTGTTTTAAAATGTAAGTCAGATCTCATATTGGACTAACGGCCAAGTGATTAAAGCACTCGACTCTTAATTCTGGGATCGCGTCATACCAATAATTTTCTTCTGATATCCCACCTAACATTGGGGACTTGAAATTTATTTTGTGTTTAACATGTCCAGTTTCATTAAAATAAATTCTGGAGTAACTGCTAAAATGTCATCCGGTATGAGACAAGGACATGTTTGAAATAAATACTGCACCTCGCTAACTGTTGTCTCAGGGTAATACAGCGGTAAGTCTACATATCTACAACGCTTAAATCAGGGGTTCGATTCCCCTCGGTGGACACAATAGATAGCCCGATGCACTAGTTGTTACCTCATATTTGCAGCATTTTTAACTGTGTTACACACAAATAATGTAACTCTACCTGATTATTATACTTGTGTAAGTTTTTCATAAGCTATTCCATGTACTGGGAGACTGAAATGATACTAGAATATATGCGTCACAGTTTGATTTGTTAATACACAGGCTGAAGTTAACCACAATCCATCTCTTACCCCTGCAGGTTTGAACCTTCTAAATAAATTTGTTCTTAATTAATGCCTACCACAATATTACTTTAAATAGTGTCATGAAATATAAACAGTAAGACATTGTTAGAAGAATGTGTGTTTGTGTGTTTTCTTATAGCAAAGCCACCTCGGGCTATCTGCTGAGTCTACCGAGGAGAATCGAATCCCCGATTTTAGGGTTGAAAATCTGTAGACTTACCGCTGTACTAGCGGGGAACGTTGTT
The DNA here is from genome assembly GCF_004210375.1 of Tachypleus tridentatus. Classification (NCBI taxonomy): domain Eukaryota; kingdom Metazoa; phylum Arthropoda; class Merostomata; order Xiphosura; family Limulidae; genus Tachypleus; species Tachypleus tridentatus. The sequence continues at coordinate 105,619,196 of NC_134834.1, forward strand.
AGAAGAAATAATATTCAAACATATTACCTTCAATATAATAATTTTTAAATACAGCAGTAATTAAGTTATGAAATATGCTTTTTTTTTCTGAATTTTTGTAGTGTCACGTGACTTATTTTGAATTAATTTATTGCCAAGAGTTTCAATTATGCTTAAAAGACTGGATGATACGACTATCGTTCTTGGGACTCTGAAATCAGGACCAAAGTAATAGAACAGTGAACCCAAGCTGTCACAGCTGATTAGTATTGATATGAATTTTCTTCAAACGAATAATAATTTTATAACGATTTTTTTTTTCTGCAGAAAATTATGAATTATTGTAAAGCTCTTCTTTCTTTACACGGATTCTTTTAAATTGCTTCGTGAAAGTTGTTTTTGAATCCAAATCCTCGTAATGATAATAATAAATAATTCTGGACGTCTCTAGTAGCATACACACTGTTGAAAGTTGTAGGCCTAAATTTACAAATGGTAATCAAACACAGAGGCGTAACTAGGGTTTTCAGCGCCCGGGGACAAAGTCAGTTTTCGCACCCCCTCGTGACAAAATGTAAGCCATAATTCCTAATTATATAACATCAATTTGGCGCCTCCTCCCAACCCCGATGCTGCGCCCGGGGACAGATGTACCCCCTTGTCCCCTCCCCCCTAACTACGCCACTGATCAAACAGAAAGAGTACAGTTGGTCCAATAGTAAATTCAAAGAAATAGATGACAATTTCGTTATTGTTAGTTTTAGGAAGGCATCTTCAGTGCATGTGTAGAGTTATAACAAATAATGGACGGAACCTAGATTGTTTGTCAATGACATATTAATTTCTACAACTAGTGTCTAAGTGGAAAATAACACGATTTTCGAATGACCACAAGCACGTACCAACTTGTCAGGTATATATTGTGCATTAGATTGGTCAGTTGGCATCTAAAGTCTAGTATCTACAACAACTTGTCAAGTATATATTGTGTATTAGACAGGCCAGTTGGCATCTAAAGTCTAGTATCTACAACAACTTGTCAAGTATATATTGTGTATTAGACAGGCCAGTTGGCATCTAAAGTCTAGTATCCACAACAACTTGTCAGGCATATATTGTGTATTAGACAGGCCAGTTGGCATCTAAAGTCTAGTATCTACAACAACTTGTCAGGTATATATTGTGTATTAGACAGGCCAGTTGGCATCTAAAGTCTAGTATCCACAACAACTTGTCAGGTATATATTGTGTATTAAACAGGCCAGTTGGCATCTAAAGTCTAGTATCTACAACAACTTGTCAGGTATATATTGTGTATTAGACAGGCCAGTTGGCATCTAAAGACTAGTATCTACAACAACTTATCAGGTATATATTGTGTATTAAACAGGCCAGTTGGCATCTGAAATCTAGTATCTACAACAACTTGTCAGGTATATATTGTGTATTAAACAGGCCAGTTGGCATCTGAAGTCTAGTATCTACAACAACTCATATTTTTAGATTACCAGAAACAGTTATAGATAAGAGAGAAATAAAACAAGATAATCTGAAATAATTTCCTTTCAAACTGAGTTTAAAGATCCTTTAGGATAGTAAAGAAAGCAACATATTAATTAACAGACTATTGACACTCAATATAAAATAAATTTAAATTTAAAAGTTTGAGTATTTTCTTATAGACTTTGAATAGTTTTTGTTTTGTATTTTGTTCAGCCATTGGTTTCTCAGTGTTGACAAGTATAAAATCGCAAAAATTTACAGTTTTTTAATTTATAAAATATTTTTTAAGATTCAAGAAAATATTTCAGCTGTAGGTTTTGTGATTTCTAATCGGCATTTTTTCCGAATAATTTCTCACCTGTCATAATTTTCTCGTCCTTTCAGACTTGAAGGCATTATACGATGTTCAATACCACCATTCCTTGAAAATGAGTATCCCAAAAGTTGGCGGTGGGTGGTGTTGACTTCTTACCTTCACAATAAACTATCATTTCAAAATTAGGCACGGCTAGCGCAGATAGTCCTCGAGTGGTTTTGCACGAAATTGAACAAAGAAAGAAAACAAATCGTCGATGTGGATGTCACGCCCACTACTTGCTATCTTGAGCACCATTTTTGTAAGACGTAAAACGTAAATAGAAAAAGACTGAAACAGTCTTACTTTCATCGTTCCATGAAAAAACAGTGAGATTTGAACTGTCCAAGTTGTGGTCTCCAAGTACTATTGTAATATAAACACTATATTTCTACAGTTTCTCAAAAAGGGAAAGAAGTTATGTTTAAAACAGAGCTTCCTAGAGTGGAGAAGTGGATGATAAAATCATTACTCTCTATCATTAAGCGAGTTTGACCCCGCCATGTTTGGAGACTGCCGAGAATAAATACGTACCACATGAAACTTGTTTTGTTTGTTTGTTTTGAATTTCACACAAAGCTACTCGAGGGCTATCTGTGCTAGCCGTCCCTAATTTAGCAATGTAAGACTAGAGGGAAGGCAGCTAGTCATCACCACCCACCGCCAACTCTTGAACTACTCTTTTACCAACGAATAGTGGGATTGACAGTCACATTAAAACGCCCCCACGGCTGAAAGGGTGAGCATGTTTGGCGCGACGGGGATGCGAACACGCTTGGCCATCAGATTACGAGTCGCACGCCTTAACAAACTTGGCCATGCCGGGCCCTACATGAAACAAAAATAAATATCCAATCTCCAGGTTCTCAATAGCAAGATATTTACTAAAACGATTGATATATTCGCTTTGATTGGTTGAAGCGATAGAGTATTGAGTATAAATCATTTAACCAATCACAATACGTTCTTTTCTCGCCGAGTGCAAATTGTTTGACACTGGATGTATTTTGATAAAAATAAAGTAGAATCCAGATTGGACTTTAAGATGACTATATATGCCCGAAGCGAGTTTGAAAACTGAATAGAAATGGTAAATTTGTTTGTTCTAGATACATTCTTGCAAAGCTGTTCAAGGGCCATCTGCACTAGTCGTTTCTAATTTTGAACTCTTACACGTAAATTCATACACTATTGTTTGGTCGAATAGCGAAATCTAACCACCTCATTTTTAGCGCACACACGCCATAAAATACAAAATTCTTTGTGTATTTTAAGCACAAATAATTTTTCCACAGTTCGACATTATAAGAAAAGAATAAAATAATACAAAAGAAGAATAGCGAAGTGACGAAATTGGAAGATACAAGAATATAAAAATATCACTAAGAAACAAGGGGAAACATCAGTAGCCACGGCACTTGAAATTATTTAATGTAAGCTTAGGCTAAATCTAAATTAAGCTATGAGTCATTTTTTTTTCACCTTTTCTGTAAATTATGTTTTTGTCTGCCAGCGATACCAAGCATGGAGCATGCGTATATCAGATTCGATTTTATTATACATCAGGTTCTCTACCATCCAATCCTCAAACTGAAATTATTTTAGGTAGGATTAGCATACATTAACCTATGAGACACTGGACATGATCAAATATATCCAATATATCCATTAAAAGGGTTTGACCTCATGAGTCCGAAACTGTAATTAGATTTGAAATCCGTGAAGAGATGTACTTGAAAAAAAATAAACAAACTCCGAACCATTATATGAGCCGTTATGCCGCAGCTGAAATTTTAATGAATACAAGATCCTGAAAACAATAGCCAATGTACAATGATACAACAGTGAAATAAAACAACAAATATAAAAGGAAATCCACGAAGTTAAAAAAAATCAAAGTATAAAACCACACCAGTTATCAAAAAGCCACTAGAGACTCACGGAAGGAGTTGAACAATAAAAATAACACCACTACGAAGATAAAATATCTAGAAACTGGAAAAAGGCAAATGTGTAGTTTTGTTACCTGTCTTTCTACTGCGATCTTATTTCTTTCAAACACATCGTATTCAGTCATCGTTAATTCTAAATGTCAACTTGATTAATAGTATAGAGGTTTGTATGTGATATAAGCGACTGTAGAACTGAAAGCCAAAGCAGAAATGTCAACTCACACCTGTTCGTTGAGAAGCAGCTGTGTTAAGCCTAAATCCCTATTGACTTTGATATGGGTTAAATAGTGGTAAACAATAACCTTACGAAAGTATGCTTATGGACTCTCATAGATAAGCATTCCATAAAGAAAATTTAACAGGTGCTGCTAAAAAAAAAAAAATGTGTGTTTCGTATAGAATGGTGTACATAAACACTTGTGTTATGACACAGCGATGTAGTCGTAGAAGATCATTTTTGCAGTATAATTTTTTTTTCCATGTTTGTTCTAAAGCACAAAGTTACACAAATAGGCTCTCTGTTCTTATTCCACAGTGGGTATCGAACTCCTCACAGAAACAAACGGAAAGCACGTGCAGATGTTCTTCCTGCAAATGTCCACTATAATGTACAGAAGCTCACTGACGACGTAAACTGGCGTTGCCGTAACGAAAGCTATTCGTCAACTACGTCTTACCACTACACACGTCGGTGAACACTGCTGAGAAACTTCAAGTATAGCTGCTAGTGTGTAAACAGGCGTGAGACAAAAGAACGTGTAGTTGTTTCTCACATGATTTTATCTGCAGCTTTCCACATGTGTGCTGTGACAAAGACAATTGCTTCTGTGTTGTTTTTATGTGTGTGTGTGGTCACTGCACTAACATAAGTACGCACATGTCAAGTGGGAACTCTAGTTACAAAATACTGTTATACGTTTTGTAAAAACTACATTTTAGAAATAAAGAAAATGTTATTTGCATACTATTCCACAAAGTAACAAGTGTTTATTAGGAAAACTTGCATAGGATTGATTATTAAAGATTAGAACGAGTCCACATATAGATACATTATAATTATGAAAAGAAAACTTATCACATTAATATCAGCTGACCTAACAAGACCTAACACTTACAACATCAAAAAAATAGCCTAAAAAATGACATACAACAGATATAGAACTCAATATGTCCCTTATTGACGAAGAAAGTTTCTAAGTATAAAATTTACGTTACATTTTAAGCGTTCATAACAATGGTTTTAAATGACGTCAGCGTCATATTCCGCTACACTGCATAACAAAGTTTTTGCTTCCTGAACAGCCCCCCAGTGGCTCAGCGGTATGTCTGCGGACTTACAACGCTAAAAAACCGGGTTTCGATATCCGTGGTGGGCAGAGCACAGATAGCCCGTTGTCTAGCTTTGTGCTTAATTCAAAACAACAACAACTTCTTGAACACTGTTGGATGTTCCTTATAGATTTTTGGCTGCTGATTACGAAAATCACATCCAAATTTGCCCATCACGTACCGTTTCATCGAAATCTTCAGTTTCACCAGGACATTGTTACAATGGAAAAACGATATCAGGGCAACTGGAATCCGTCAATGCTTGCTGACTACTGTTGAACACTGCAACGTGATGCACCGGACATTGAATACAAACAATAATCAGGAGCAAAACACGTTTAATTATGTTGAACTTAATAGCGTATTAGAAACATAAACGCAATTAAGTACGTTATTGCCGGTAAACACATAACTGTCTATTTCTCAGAGTTCCTACATGATGAAGCAAAACCAAAACTATATTTGTGCATAACCACCAGGTACCTGTCACAATCAGCAAACACTTTTCAGGAAGCAAAACTTTTCAAACAAATTGTTGTGCAGTGTTATTAATTTGAATTAATTAATACCCTTCTTTCATAATTGTATTAACGTGTATTCTTATCATAATAGAGATTGTCTCTTAATGTTTTATAATTATTCATTGAATACTTATAACTACACAAAATATGTAAGTTATCCACTCTGTTAAACGCGGGTCTGTAAACTTATTGCTGACCCACAGAAGGACTAGACAGAATGACGAAAGCATTAGTTAAATTTGGGCTGGGCTGCGAATCGGAAAGACTAAGGTTCAAGCCGTAGAAATTTGTTTCAGCTTCGTTAGAACTGTGACAGTGAGACGCAAACATTGGTTAAACTTGCTGAATTCAGAACTGTCGATTCGTTACCTAAATATTGTTTTTCAAATACTTTGCTTTCATTCACGATTTTTCTTGATAGATGGCAGTTTAAAATTTGTTTTAATAACCGTTTATAACCAACATTGAAAGTCCGCAATTTGTAAGTAGCCAATTGTTTCATTATTTTGCACTCACAAGAAAACATTGCTTACGACCAAACATTCTGGGTATGCACGGTTTCCATTTAAGTAAACATGAACCTCAAGGAAGGAAAACATTATTTTACCTTTCACTTAACTTCAGCTCCATTATTCACGCGATTATACGTTCGAAGAGCTGCCAGAAAGCTCCACGAAACAATCAACGAAGTGCAATTATCAAGCGTGTTTCCTCATTGCAAACGCGGAATACAACCTCCAGAAATTAGAGATGAATGCCTTGTTCCGTAAACAGTCTCTCAGCTGCTCACTGGACGTTCGATTCTCTTGACGTCACGTATGCACTCATCTCATGAGTATGGATAAACCCAGGTTGTAAGATAACAAGCTCTGCGGCTGTAGGTTGCGCGCGCCGCGTTTCGCTATCTGTTGCTCAGATACACTTTCCTGCAATGGAGGGTGACTTGCTCTCTTGAAGCCAAGCGTGTGAGTTGTGTGCGTAATCGAACGATCATTTTTAATGCGGCTTTTGACAAAACGCCAACAGCTTACCTGGAGTTTCACCGTGTAGAAGCAGATAACTACTACAACAGTCAGTTCTCTTTACATCTGTTTCTTATTAGCTTCATTTCGTGGTCAAACAACGATCTGCTGGTAACGGAAGATGGACGTTAGGCCTGATCACAGTGGAGCCGTGCTCGAAAGTAAGTGAGAAACTATTTTTATCGAAATTTCTACAGTTAATACACGACCACAATGATTCTTCCTTGGTTTCCAAGTTAAGCCTAAGTTCACTAGTTTGTCTTACCCGTTTCCTTACATGTTATGGCACTTGTGTTTTACGCATGATAAGGTTCTGTAACATTCTAGTCTACATTTTAAGGGTAATCTGAGACATTTGCGTTTTATGGAAGACCCAGAAAGTGACCTAGTTATTAGTTAAAAATGTAGCTTGATACTTAAATCAGTACATCTTAAATCTAGTGTTGAGAGTAAACAATGTGTGGTCGTACTTCAAGAGGGAAGGAATATATTTAAAATTATTTTATTACTTCCACGTTCTCTCTTTGAGAAAATATCGCGTTAATCGTCTTTATTTATTCTTACCAAAGTGGTGAACAATTTTCCTAATTTCATTTACATAATTTTAAATATTTTTTTTCTGAAATATTTAGAACGGTTAGTGCTTTATTTGATTCCAACAAAACTGTGGGTTTTGGTTTTCATACATTACTTGTAAAAAATCAGTTTGTTTCAATTTTCTACTTTTAAGACTGTCCAACAAAAACACAATATGTTTACTTTTCTAACATTCAACGAAAATCACCTGCCTTTCCAGGTAGAAGCTAAACAGCTATTAATTTTATAAATTTCCCAACGGTAAACTTTAATAAACTTTTACAGCTTCCCCCAACATAAAATTAGAATAATCGTTTATTTTCTATCTTATCCAACTAACGGTTTACTTGCTAACTTTTGAAACAAAATGTTACAATAATCGTCTACATTTTTCTGAATAAAACGTTGTAACAGCAGTCTGCACTTAATAATAGTAAAACTTTTTAACTCGTCCAAGAGTGAGCTGTAATAATGGTGTCCTTTTAATTTAAATATGGAGCTGTAGTAATAATAAACTTTTTGAACAACGTATATTCTTGACGTCTTCATTATATGGCTACAGTAATTATTTGCTACTTCTTTTCGATAGATATTTTCGTCTATATTTATGGTCTGGCGCAGGTGCAGTATAACTCTTTAAACTTCATTTAGGCCCCACGACTCAATTCAAATAAATATTTTGAATCTGTTGCGCCATTTTGTGATGTAGAATTTTCTTTATTATTTCATATATCTCTTAACCTTAAGCTTGTTACATCTTTATAATCACATTAACACAGAGACTTTCTTAGTTACCTCTCCTAACTCTTTCCGTTATTTAGTAGAGACTATTGGAACCACTTTCTTAAATTAATATAGACTTTTCTAACCCTTTGTTTACGCTAGTACAGACTATTGTAACCACTTGCGTACATTAATATAGACTCTTCTAACCATTTCTTTACATTATTACAGACTATTGTAACCACTTTTTTACATTAATTTATACACTTGTAACTACTTCTTTACATTAGTACAGACTATTGTCACCACTGGCTTACATTACTAGAGACTTTTGTAACAATCTCTTTACACTGGTACAGACTATTGTAACTATTTGCTTAAATTAATACACACTGTTGTAACCACTTTTTCACACTATTAAAGACTATTGTAACCACGTTCTTACATTAATTTAGACTCTTGTAACCACTTTACACTAGTATAGACTATTGTAACCACTGGCTTACATTAATAGAGACTTTGGTAACCATTTCTTTACATTAATACAGACTGTTGTAACCACTTGCTTTCAATAATATAAACTCTTGTCACCATTTCTTTACATTAGTACAGTATATTGTAACCACTTACTTTCAATAATATAGAGTCTTGTAACAATTTCTTTACATTAGTACAGACTATTGAAACAACTTACGTACATTAATTTAGATTATTGTAATCTCTTCTTTAAACTAGCACAGACTATTCTAAGGACTTGCTTACATTAATATAGACTTTTATAACCACTTCTTAACACTAGTACAGACTATTCTAAGGACTTGCTTACATTAATATAGACTTTTATAACCACTTCTTAACACTAGTACAGACTATTGTAACTTCTTTCTTACATTAATATAGACTTTTATAACCACTTCTTAACACTAGTACAGACTATTGTAACTTCTTTCTTACATTAATATAGACTTTATAATCACTTTTAACACTAGTACAGACTATTGTAACTTCTTTCTTACATTAATATAGACTTTATAACCACTTCTTAACACTAGTACAGACTATTGTAACTTCTTTCTTACATTAATATAGACTTTTATAACCACTTCTTAACACTAGTACAGACTATTGTAACTTCTTTCTTACATTAATATAGACTTTTATAACCACTTCTTAACACTAGTACAGACTATTGTAACTTCTTTCTTACATTAATATAGACTTTTATAACCACTTCTTAACACTAGTACAGACTATTGTAACTTCTTTCTTACATTAATATAGACTTTTATAACCACTTCTTAACACTAGTACAGACTATTGTAACTTCTTTCTTACATTAATATAGACTTTTATTATCACTTTTTAACACTAGTACAGACTATTGTAACTTCTTTCTTACATTAATATAGACTTTTATAACCACTTCTTAACACTAGTACAGACTATTGTAACTTCTTTCTTACATTAATATAGACTTTTATAACCACTTCTTAACACTAGTACAGACTATTGTAACTTCTTTCTTACATTAATATAGACTTTTATAACCACTTCTTAACACTAGTACAGACTATTGTAACTTCTTTCTTATATTTATATATACTCTTGTAAACGTTTCTTTGCACTGGTAATGACTATTGTAACCACTTGCTTATACATTTTATCCATATCTTTACAGTAGTAGAGACTATTGTAACAACATTCTAAGATTAATGTAGACTTTTATAACAATTTCTTTATACCAGTACTCACTATCTGAACTACCTTTTTACATTAATTTAGACTTTTCTGACAATTTTATTGTACTAGCACAGACTATTGTCACCACTTGTCTACATTAATCAAGATTCTTTTAGCCATTTCTTTACACTAATACAGATTATTGTAACAACCATTTGCTACATTAATATAGACTCTGTTAACCATTTTTTTGTATTAGTACAGACTATTGTAACAACCACTTGCTTACATGTATATAGACTTTTGTAACCATTTCTTTGTATTAGTACAGACTATTGTAACAACCACTTGCTACATTAATATAGATTCTGTTAATCATTTCTTTGTATTAGTACAGACTATTGTAACAACCACTTGCTTACATGTATATATACTTTTATAACCATTTCTTTGTATTAGTACAGACTATTGTAACAACCACTTGCTTACATGTATATAGACTTTTGTAACCATTTCTTTGTATTAGTACAGACTATTGTAACAACCACTTGCTTACATGTATATAGACTTTTGTAACCATTTCTTTGTATTAGTACAGACTATTGTAACAACCACTTGCTTACATGTATATAGACTTTTGTAACCATTTTTTTGTATTAGTACAGACTATTGTAACAACCACTTGCTTACATGTATATAGACTTTTGTAACCATTTCTTTGTATTAGTACAGACTATTGTAACAACCACTTGCTACATTAATATAGATTCTGTTAATCATTTCTTTGTATTAGTACAGACTATTGTAACAATCACTTGCTTACATGTATATATACTTTTGTAACCATTTCTTTGTATTAGTACAGACTATTGTAACAACCACTTGCTTACATGTATATATACTTTTATAACCATTTCTTTGTATTAGTACAGACTATTGTAACAACCACTTGCTTACATGTATATAGACTTTTGTAACCATTTCTTTGTATTAGTACAGACTATTGTAACAACCACTTGCTTACATGAATATAGACTTTTGTAACCATTTCTTTGTATTAGTACAGACTATTGTAACAACCACTTGCTTACATGTATACAGACTTTTGTAACTATTTCTTTACACTAGTACAGAATATTGTAACAACTTTCTCACATTAATGGTTATACTCGTACAGGCTATTCTAACCTTTTTTTAACATTAATATAGAGTATTGTAAACATTTCTTTACACTATTGCAAACTATTGTAACATTTTTTTTACTTTAATCTAGGCTCTCTTAACCACCTCTTTACAGTAGTATAGACTGTTGTAACCGCTTGCTTACACACTTTTCTCACCATTTTTTTACACTAGTACAGACTATTTTAACCACTTGGGTACAGTAATATAGACTCTTTTAACCATTTCTTACAATAATATAGACTCTTGTAACCATTTCTTACAATAATATAGACTCTTGTAACCATTTCTTTACACTACAACTGATTATTGTAACCACTTGCTTTAATTAATATAGACTTTCCTAACCATTTCTTTGCACTATAAGAGACTATTGTAACCAGTTGCTAACATTAAAATACGCTTTTGTAACCATTTCTTTATACTCTTCAAGTATCTATCAACCTCTTTCTTAGATTAATATAGATTTTTGTCTGTATCATCATTTCTTATCGTTATCTGTGTGCGGATCGTGTGTGTTGTCAATAGCCTTACATTGTAGTTCTATCGTATGTTGATCATGTTCAAAGACAACCCTTCTTTTCGCTGTATTCTATAATCTATCTCTGGAGACAGAAAACTGTTTCGAAGTGCTAGTTTTAATTGTCTGATTGAAAGAAGAACCGATTATTTCTCCTGCTGTTTGAGGGATACGATGGTTAAACGGATATGTTGTGGAATCAACTTACGTACGCATGATTTCTGTTGCTTTTCAGATGAATTCTCTTGTTGATTATGTTGCCTAATGTAGTATGTTTACCACACCTTATTTTAAGTCTCCTTTTGGATGGTTTCCGTACCCCAAGTTAATTCATATTCCTCTAAGAAGTTTTCAATGCAGTTACATACAAGACATGTATATGATCCGAGTGTACAAACATTTTCTGTTGGAAGGGGATATGGGTATAAAATACCCTTCCCGAAAGCGATTAATGCTTTTTGGTGACTCACTACCTACGAAACCCCAAATAATTCCAAAACATAGTTATAATACATAGATTTCCGCCGCTAATTGATATCCGCTGCATCTTGCTGACTTCCGTAACCAAAATCGTTTTAACTTACTTAACTCTATGTATGAACGTACAAGCTGTGAATACGATTTTTCCGAACAGCTTGAGCGCCACCTAGAAACTCCTAGAAAGCAAAATTTCGTTTTAATTTAAGTTCGTTATAGAGTAGTTTCTAAATATAATGACATATTCTTGGTGAGCTTATCTTTACTCTCATATATAACTAAAATTCCATTGGATGCAGACAGTGTTAATTACGCAAACGATTTCTTTGAAATACAGGGTGAGCCAAAAGTAGGTGGACAGTAAAAAAACATTTATTTAGAGATCACGTATACGTACAACTATATGTAATAAGACAATTATATTAATGAAAATAAAATGTTATTTATTAACGCAAATGCTCAAATTGTTTTCCTTCCTAAAAGAGATTTCCAATACTCTTTTAACACCCATATTCTTTTATCTGTATTTAAAGTATTTGACATTATGGGTTCTATTAACAATCTAAAAAAAAAGAAAACAGATTAAATTAAAACAAATGTAATTATAAAATTGTATTATATAACAAATAATATAGTTGCAACATAGTTATAATATACAATTGCATTAATATAACCGATACATAAACCTATTCCAAATGCTGACCACCTACTTTTGGCTCACCCTGTATACTTAATTCGTGAGAACCATCTTTGTTAAAGAAATATTGAAAAAGATTGCTAAATGTTAGGCTTACAATACTTGTTTTGGATATACAGTGAATGTACTATGAATAATTCATTGAGTGATACATCGATCGAAACCGACAGTTCTAGAATTGTGAAAATTATGCACATTTACAGTGCACAATCCGATATCCAGTCAATAGCGCTTGGATAAGAATGAAACAAATAATATTGTACATTGTAACAGTTGTAAAATTGTCACTTTTAGAGTACTGGTTTTAATGAAATATTTATGTTTGTTTCTGCAGTATTGCAAAACAACGAACCACATGTCCAGCATAATCCTGCCACTCTGTGTAAGACTTTTACATTCACTGTTATTAACAGCTTCCGTTCAAGAGTAAGAGACGTCTCACCAACACACTTGTTTATTTGTAATCAAAATTAATTTTTTAATGTAAGAAATAATTATGTATATACATCTGATAACATCTGACAAAATCCACATATGTATATTTTGCTTCAAACTATAATTTCTTTGGCTTATTTTGTGTTTTCTAAACGCAGAATGTGCACTGGCAAAAGGAAGGTGCTTACTGTTTGTTTGTTTTTTTTTTAATTTCGCACAAAGCTACTCGAGGGCTATCTGTGCTAGCCGTCCCTAATTTACCAGTGTAAGACTAGAGGGAAGGCAGCTAGTCATCACCACCCACCGCCAACTCTTGGGCTACTCTTTTACCAACGAATATTGGGATTGATCGTCACATTATAACGCCCCCACGGCTGAAAGGGCGAGCATGTTTGGCGCGACGGGGATGCGAACCCACGACCCTCGGATTACGAATCGCACGCCTTAACACGCTTGGCCATGCCGGGCCAGGTGTTTACTGACTTAGCCCTTTTACTTCCGACTATTACACTCATTGTAATGAAAACTAAAATAAAAAGTGTTTTTTTTATTTAAAATATCTCAGGCTCTGATCTTTGTCCCATTCTCCGCCGCCCGTAATTGAGGAGTAAGTATAGGGTTTACAACGCTAAAATTATAGTTCAACACCTGTATTCGGTATAGAACAGATAACAACTCAAACCACAAAAGATCTAGCATGGCCAGGTGGTTAGAACGTTTGATTCACAATCTGAATGTTGCGAGTTCGAATCCTTCTCCCACCAAACATGATGGGGCGTTCATACTGTGAGAGTCAACCCCACTATTTGTTGGTAAAAGAGTGGCCTAAGAGTTGGTTCTGATGACTAGTGGCCTTCCCTCGATTCCTACACTGCTAAATTAGGGACAGCTAACGCAGATAGCTCTCGTGTATCTTTGCGCGAAATTCAAACAAACCAATCAAACGTAACAACAAACTTCACTGTACTCTGTATATAAGCCAAAAGCCTAAAAAGTTTCACCTCGTAGGCTCCAGTTTCTTGCATTATTTTATAATGAAAGAAAGAATATTTTTATTTAACGACTAAGAAACCTTACTGTTTAGCCGCGGCATAACGGCTCATAGAAAGGCTGTGAGTTTTTTTGTCATTATTGATTTTTGCCAAGTAGTTTTCTCGACCGATTTGAGATCTAATTGCAGTTTTGGACTCAGGAAATCAGACCATTTCCATTGATATAATTGACCTTATCTCAGGTCTCGTAGCTTAATAAAGGACATCACTTCAAAACCACCGGTTTTTACTTAGAAACTTTATGAAAGAAATTTGTGTGCAATTAGGGTATGATTGAGAAAACTTTGTTCCTGGAAACAGTTTTTCACGTACCTTTGATATATTTTAATAACATATACACCAAGTCAGAGATATTTCACCTTCTGAGTTCGTGTTCTCTGAATTACGCTTGAATAAAGAAAGCAGAGTAGGGCCCGGCATGGCCAAGCGTGTTAAGGCGTGCGACTCGTAATTTGAGGGTCGCGAGTTCGCATCCCCATCGTGCCAAACATGCTCGCCCTTTCAGCCGTGGGGGCATTATAATGTTACGGTCAATCCCACTATTCGTTGGTAAAAGAGTAGCCCAAGAGTTGGCGGTGGGTGGTGATGAATGTTGCCTTCCCTCTAGTCTTACACTGCAAAATTAGGGATGGCTAGCAAAGATAGCCCTCGAGTAGCTTTGTGCGAAATTGAAAAACAAACAAACATAAAGCAGAGTTTAAACAGTCCATGATTTAAAAGAAAAAATACTGTTACGTCATAAGTGGTATTCGTTCTATAACATTCTTTTACTTCTTTACGAATACAACAAACAAAAATATTTCACATACAGACTCTCGGTTCTTTCATTGTACTGTAATGAAGGATAATATAATTAGAAAGTGGTTGAGGAATAACCTTCAGAAAGTATACTGTGGTTGTTGACACGAGAGTATGCTTTATCATAACTGCACGTGCGTATTAACCACAAGCACACTGTTGTGTAACAACAAATATAGGTTGGATCGTAGGTTTTCTTTAGTGTACGACAAATATAAATTCAATTGTTATTCGAAATCCACTCGGAATGAACTTTATAAAATGGTAAAGTTATTGAAGGTTTATAACAATAAAAATCGGGTTTTCGGTACCGCGATGGGTTTGTTTGTTTTGAATTTCGCGCAAAGCTACTCGAGGGCTATCTGCGCTAGCCGTCCCTAATTTAGCAGTGTAAAATTAGAGCTAGTTATCACCACCCACCGCCAACTCTTGGGCTACTATTTTACCAACGAATAGTGGGATTGACCGTCACATTATAACGCCCCCACGGCTGAAAGGGCGAGCATGTTTGGCGCGACGGGGATGCGAACCCGCGACCCTCAGATTACGAGTCGCACACCTTAAAGCGCTTGGCCATGCCGGGCCACCGCGATGGTCAGAGCATAGACAACCCATTCCTATAGATTTGCGCTTAACAACAAACAAACAAAAATCACAGCTAAGAGAAAAAAGTGTGTTAACATATTTAAACGTTCTTAAGCCTAATATAACTCTTCATTATTCTAACAGAATGTCTTAATTACTGTTTTTGTACAAAGTATTTCTGTTGTTTGTTACATATCAGTTTTTTTCCCTCGAAAATATTCCAGAATTTGGTTTGTTTTTTTTATTGTGCATAATGGACTATCCGCCCTTTACCAATAAGGAGTATCTAAACCCAATTTATAGCGTCGTAATAAGAGTGATGGTTTCCCACTGAACTACCAGGGGGGCTGTCGAATTTGCGGAGTTTTAAAGCGTACATAAGTTTTATTATCATAACGTCTCCGTGATCGTAAAGTTGAGTAATGTGTACAATATAAAAATCTGTTGCCTTTTTAAAAGTACAAAATGAGAACTCTATCGTACCGATATTTTGTATTACTGTTGTTGTCTTAAAGTAAGCACAAAGCTACACCATGGGCTATCTGTGGATGCCCACTACGGGTATCGAAAGCCGGTTTTTAGCGTTGTAAGTCCGCAGACATGCCGCTGAGCCACTGGGGGCATTGTACTACTGTCACTTGTTTCGTGTTCTCTTCTTGTGGCGACTTCATCCATAAATATGTGCATATCTTAATATTATCATATGTCTTGGTTCTGGTCTAGCACGAACTAGCTGAATAAAAATAAATATTTTTACATCTAAAGTTCCTTGTGTTATATTCTCGCATCATCTGATGTGTTAATCTCGTAAAAGTCCAATTCACATTAAATACGGATTAAATTTCTTTGTATTAAATGTTTGTTCATCTTCTTACCTTAGGACTAACAAATAAAACTGAAAGTAAGTATAGCTGAATGACATCCGTTTGAATTTGTAAAATATTGAATATTCAAATTACGTTCTTAAGATTCTGTTTATTAAAAATGATGGAAAATCGTATGTTACCTTCTGGCGGCCTTTCATTAATTCTACCATTTTATAATCATTTTCTGGAACCTATACAAACCTTTGCGCCCGGCATGGCCGAGCGCGTTAGGCGTGCGACTCGTAATCCGAGGGTCGCGGGTTCGCATCCCAGTCGCGCTAAACATGCTCGCCCTTTCAGGCGTGGGGGCGTTATAATGTTACGGTCAATCCCACTATTCGTTGGTAAAAGAGTAGCCCAAGAATTGGCGGCGGGTGGTGATGACTAGCTGCCTTCCCTCTAGTCTTACACTGCTAAATTAGGGACGGCTCAGGTTTCTCCTCCTGGTTGGGGGTTGTGCAGTAGGCTAACAATTTACTCACTTAAAAAACCAGCCTGTTAATGAATCCGCAAGCGATTGCGGCCCTTTGTTTCTTCATGGAATCGAGAGGCTTAATGTAATGATGTCATACAAACTTTATTTATATTTTTTACAAAATTCACAATTTTCTGTCTTTTCAACAACAATATAAGAGGTTCTTATACCTTCTTGTATTCTGTTTAATGTGTCTCACGTCTGACGTCATTTATTTTAATTGTTTTGCTTTTATATTAGTTTTTGTTGTTAACCTCAAAGCTTCACAATAAACTATCTGCGCTTTTCTCACCGCTGGCATCGAAACCAGGTTTTTAATGTTATAGGCCCTCAGAGTTAATGCTGAGCCAATGGGGAGCTGTTTCTTTTCCGGAGAAAATCTGTCTACGCATTTTATCTAACTTTTTTTTATATTCATGGCCCAGAAATGACTGATGTTTACGACAGTGTTGTCATCACAAATTTACATTTGCACATTTTGTATGAAGAACAACGCACAACAGTAATATTTAACGTTATACAAAATGCATATTTCTAGGTTCTGCTTGAAATAGACTTTATTCTTGATACTGTAGTTCTTATTCTAAATGGTACATATATAGATTTCTTTCATCTTACTTAATGTGACGTTCTTAACTGGAGCTGTTATAATTACTGGCATTACTACCTCCCAGTGGCGTAAATACCAAAGATGGGACTCTCCGCAAAAACGTAAGTGGGCTACCTACATTTATTTCCCAATAATTTTAGTTACGATTCCAGCTGATTCAGATCCATTTTTAGCACGGAATCCCCGAGGTATTATACTACTGCTCTCTTTCCTTCCCGTAGAAAAGTACATTTGTAACAACGAGACAAGAAGTAAAGTACAGTCTCAGATAACATAAGAAATTCCTTTGTCTCCGGAAGGCCGTGTGGTGAGGGGGCTCGACTCGCAATATTAGGGTCGCGGGTTTGAGTACCCGTCTTACCAAACATGCTCGCTCATTCAGCAATGCCCGGCGTGGCCAAGTGTGTTAAGGCGTTCGACTCGTAATCCGAGGGTCGCGGGTTCGAATCCCAGTAGCACCAAACATGTTCGCCCTTTAAGCCGTGGGGGCGTTATAATGTGACGGCCAATCCCACTATTCGTTGGTAAAAGAGTAGCTCAAGAGTTGGCGGAGGATGGTGATTACTAGCTGCCTTCCCTCTAGTCTTACACAGCTACATTAGGGACGGCTAGCGCAGATAACCCTCGTGTAGCTTTGCGCGAAATTCAAAACACATTCAGCAATGGGGAAATTTTAACATATCAGCCAATCCTATTATTCGTTAGTTAAAAAAGTGTCCCAAGAGTTGGCAGTAGATGGTGATAACTAGCTGCCTTATCCTGTTAAGTTAGGATCTGCTAGCACTGACAGCCCAGGTGTAGCTTGCTTTGAGCGAAAATTCAAAATACAATAATAGCTCATTGGTGACCTAGCAATCAAAACTTACTCAGTGTAAGTTATACTGTGCTTTCTATTGTTTTTTCTATATTTTTGCTTCAACTATATTAATGTTTTTTGTTTGTTTTTTTATAAATCCTAAGATAACAAACACTGAACATACTTGACAAAAATAATTTGCTAAAAAATAGAAACATTTATGATGCTGTATGTTACTCTGTACAAATAGAAACTTTTCTGATGCTACATGTTTCTCTGTACAAATAGAAACATTTCTGATGCTGTATGTTTCTCTGTACAAATAGAAACATTTCTGATGCTGTATGTTTATCTGTACAAATAGAAACATTTCTGATGCTGTATGTTACTCTGTACAAATAGAAACATTTCTGATGCTACATGTTTCTCTGTACAAATAGAAACATTTCTGATGCTACATGTTTATCTGTACAAATAGAAACATTTATGATGCTGTATGTTTATCTGTATAAATAGAAACATTTCTGATGCTGTATGTTACTCTGTACAAATAGAAACATTTCTGATGCTGTATGTTTCTTTGTACAAATAGAAACATTTCTGATGCTGTATGTTTCTCTGTACAAATAGAAACATTTCTGATGCTACATGTTTATCTGTACAAATAGAAACATTTCTGATGCTACATGTTTATCTGTACAAATAGAAACATTTCTGATGCTGTATGTTTCTCTGTACAAATAGAAACATTTCTGATGCTGTATGTTTCTCTGTACAAATAAAAACATTTGTGATGCTGAATGTTTCTCTGTACAAATGGAAACATTTCTGATGCTGTATGTTTCTCTGTACAAATAGAAACATTTCTGATGCTACATGTTTATCTGTACAAATAGAAACATTTCTGATGCTACATGTTTCTCTGTACAAATAGAAACATTTCTGATGCTGTATGTTACTCTGTACAAATTGAAACATTTCTGATGCTACATGTTTCTCTGTACAAATAGAAACATTTCTGATGCTACATGTTTATCTGTACAAATAGAAACATTTATGATGCTGTATGTTTATCTGTATAAATAGAAACATTTCTGATGCTGTATGTTACTCTGTACAAATAGAAACATTTCTGATGCTGTATGTTTCTTTGTACAAATAGAAACATTTCTGATGCTGTATGTTTCTCTGTACAAATAGAAACATTTCTGATGCTACATGTTTATCTGTACAAATAGAAACATTTCTGATGCTGTATGTTTCTCTGTACAAATAGAAACATTTCTGATGCTGTATGTTTCTCTGTACAAATAAAAACATTTGTGATGCTGAATGTTTCTCTGTACAAATGGAAACATTTCTGATGCTGTATGTTTCTCTGTACAAATAGAAACATTTCTGATGCTACATGTTTATCTGTACAAATAGAAACATTTCTGATGCTACATGTTTCTCTGTACAAATAGAAACATTTCTGATGCTGTATGTTACTCTGTACAAATAGAAATCATTTCTGATGCTACATGTTTCTCTGTACAAATAGAAACATTTCTGATGCTGTATGTTTCTCTGTACAAATATACTCTTCAAAAAAAGAAACGCAAAATGAAAAATTTGAGACAAATTGTTAACAAGTTTATTCCGGGTAGTTCTGTATGACATGTGTGAAACTTTGCACATTCACTGCTGAACATCCAAAGGCTGCAAAGGCGAAGTCCACGCTCACTAGTTGAAGTTTAACGTCACTTAACATCAATAACGATTATGCCCCCCGTGAGCATCAATAACTGCTTGGCATCTCCTGCCCATGGAAGCGATGAGATGACGAATCACATCCTGTGGAATGGCTGTCCACTCAGCCTGCAAAGCTGCTGCAAGCTGAGGTAGAGTCTGCGGTTGAGGTTGTCGCCGTCACAGACGTCGGTCCAACTCGTCCCAAAGATGTTTGATGGGGTTTAAATCTGGTGATCTGGAGGGCCAGGGAAGAACGTTGATGTTGTGGTGTCTCACGAAGACAGTGGTGAGTCGGGCTGTGTGAGGACGGGCGTTGTCATGTTGAAAAACGTCGTTGACGTTCACCATGATGGGTTGCACATGGGGCCTAAGAATCTCGTCGACGTATCGTTGAGCCGTAAGATTTCCTCGAATGTGAAAAAAGGCCTGTTCTGGCATTGTAGGCGATGGCAGCCCACATCATGACGCTGCCACTACCAAATCTCTCAACTTCCTGCACACGGTTTGCTGCAAAACGTTCACCTAGGCGACGGTAAACACGGGTCCTTCCATCCTGCCTACGAAGCATAAAACGTGATTCATTGCTGAACCAATCATGCCTCCATCGTCGATGAGGCCATACCCGATGTGCCTGAGTCCACTGCAGCCGTGCTTGACGATGTTGCTGGGTGAGGATGACGCCTCTGACTGGACGTCGAGGTCGGATTCCTGCATCTCGTAGACGGTTGCGTACGGTCTGATCGGAAATCCTACGCAGCCATGGTATGGTTGAGGCAGTAGACGTCGCAGTGGTGGTCCTATCCGGAAGGTGACGTAACCGGATGTAACGATCTTGTGCGGGCGTGGTCACACGAGGTCTGCCAGATCGTGGACGGTCACGAGTTGATCCATGTTGTTGGTGACGAATCCATAGCCTTGTGATGGTGCTTGGGTGAATATTCACAGCTCTGGCAACATCTGATCGAGATTCGCCTGCTTCCAAGCGACCAATGGCGTTGTTGCATTGTGCTTCAGTCAGTCTTGGCGTAACTGTATTGCGTGTCGGTGGCTTAACACTGAGCTATGGAAACCGAGAACCCGTCACTTTTATAGGGATTTTGCACATGTTGCACTTGCAGAACATGCAGATCTCTCAAACAAATTTATTGGACACGAATGCGTTTTGGCGAAAAATCCGATGTTTTCCTCCGTTTTCAAAGTGCACAACTTTTATTGTCATTTTGGTCTGACAATCAGTGCCTTAACACGTGTAACATCACATACTCTGAGCTTGTAACGTTATTACATATATTTCTCTTTAAAGTAACAAAAATATCCCTTTTGCGTTTCTTGTTGTGAAGAGTATAGAAACATTTCTGATGATGTTTGTTTCTCAGTACAAATAGAAACATTTCTGATGCTGTATGTTTTTCTGTACAAATAGAAACATTTCTGATGCTGTATGTTTCTCTATATTCGCAACTCGTTGAATGATTGAGGGAATTACTGAATTTACATAGTACCTCAAGCGGCTGTACTGTACCACTAAACTACTGAATTTACATAGTACCTTAAACGGCCGTACTGTACCACTAAACTACTGAATTTACATAGTACCTTAAGCGGCCGTACTCTACCACTAAACTACTGAATTTAGATAGTACCTTAAGTGACCGTACTGTACCACTAAACTAGTGAATTTAGATAGTACCTTAAGTGACCGTACTGTACCACTAAACTACTGAATTTACATAGTACCTTAAGCGGTCGTACTCTACCACTAAACTACTGAATTTAGATAGTACCTTAAGTGACCGTACTGTACCACTAAACTAGTGAATTTAGATAGTACCTTAAGTGATCGTACTGTACCACTAAACTACTGAATTTACATAGTACCTTAAGCGGCCGTACTGTACCACTAAACTATTGAATTTACATAGTACTTTAAGTGACCGTACTGTACCACTAAACTAGTGAATTTACATAGTACCTTAAGCGGCCGTACTGTACCACTAAGTTACTAAATCTACATATTATCTTAAGCGATCGTACTGTTCCACTAAGTTACTAAATTTACATAGTTCCCTAAGTGACCGTATTGTACCACTAAATTACTAAATTTACACAGTACCAAAAGCGACCGTATTCTACAACTAAATGTGCCCACAAGAACAATATAGATAACAGTGACAACATAGACACCTTTAGGCGTTTCGCTGTTCAGCGTTCAATACACGTAAACTCTTCTATCTTTAAAATATTCCAAGATAAATGTTGGACAATCTAAATATCCCATCGTAAAACGAACTGCGTCCGCTTAATTATTGCAATATGAACACAACATGCTGACAAAACGTGGAAGTTATTCATGAAAACGAACTGTATTTCCAAAGAAAGTCGTCATGTTTTTACATAGGGCAAGTGTGAACAGTTAACACATTTACCAGAGTAAACGAACCGCAGTGAGAGAGTTTGTTTGAAAGAACCCATTGTGAATTATGACTTAGTAAAAAATGTAAACATTAAACTAACAACATCTCTTTGTACATCCGCCTGAGATTTACAATCTGTAACACCATTTGCTATGAAAGATGAAATAAAAACGATTTGGTTTACACATATTACTACTATAGCTGTGCCCTCCGTGACTTCAGGATGTTCCCGGATTACACTCACTACCAGGTTCAGTTCCATAATTTAGCTGGACAGCTCAATAACAACGTTCAGTTGAGAATACAAGGGACTATTGATGGATATGAGGAACAAACAATGTTCAGCTGAAAGATATTTTTTGTGAACAGGTGGAATAACAAGCTATAAACAACAGTAACAACAGTAAAGCACTGGGAGCTGTCTCATCTTTTGTAATATACTAGAAGGTAGTACTGAAAGCAAACTTCAAACAACAGTAACAACAGTAAAGCACTGGGAGCTGTCTCATCTTTTGTAATATACTAGAAGGTAGTACTGAAAGCAAACTTCAAACAACAGTAACAACAGTAAAGCACTGGGAGCTGTCTCATCTTTTGTAATATGCTAGAAGGTAGTACTGAAAGGTAGTACTATAAACAACAGTAACAACAGTAAAGCACTGGGAGCTGTCTCATCTTTTGTAATATACCAGAAGGTAGTACTGAAAGCAAACTTCAAACAACAGTAACAACAGTAAAGCACTGGGAGCTGTCTCATCTTTTGTAATATACCAGAAGGTAGTACTGAAAGCAAACTTCAAACAACAGTAACAACAGTAAACCACTGGGAGCTGTCTCATCTTTTGTAATATACCAGAAGGTAGTACTGAAAGCAAACTTCAAACAACAGTAACAACAGTAAAGCACTGGGAGCTGTCTCATCTTTTGTAATATACCAGAAGGTAGTACTGAAAGCAAACTTCAAACAACAGTAACAACAGTAAAGCACTGGGAGCTGTCTCATCTTTTGTAATATACCAGAAGGTAGTACTGAAAGCAAACTTCAAACAACAGTAACAACAGTAAAGCACTGGGAGCTGTCTCATCTTTTGTAATATACTAGAAGGTAGTACTGAAAGCAAACTTCATAAGCAGAGTACAGATGGAAAAATATCCTTGCCCAGATTTCAAAATACTTGTCTAATGATCTCATCCAGATTATCAACATGAAATAATGCATTCATTGGCACATGGCGAATTTATATCTGCCACAACAGGTATAGATATGCAAATTAGGCTTAGTCAAAGTAAATGTACATCCTTAAAAGATTTCCAGTTGTTGATGTATCTATTATAGATACAAACAAGTAAAGACATCATCTACAAAGTACAAGATCGTCAGTTAAGAACTATTGAACATTCCTCCCCCAATGACAGTCTAGAAAAACTGAAATAATTTGTTAGACTAGTTACATGAAGTGGAAGGAACAGACCACAAGAAAGTAGGTATCACTTGAAACAGCATATTTCAAGAAAGTAGACATAAAAACCTGTATGGAATAGAAACAGCCAGAAGATGACGGTGAAAGGAGGTGTGTAGGTGTTTTCTTATAGCAAAGCCACATAGGGCTATCGGCTAAGACCATCAAGGGAACAGTAAAAGGGAAACCTTATAATTATGTGAAACATAGAAATTAAAGCCAAGTCTGGGAAGAAGCAAAAGCTGATAATAAATCAAGTAGATAATACTCCACGGACAAAAGAGAAAAAAAAGGTAACAAGAAGTTGGAAAAACATGAATTAGCTGGATTAATTGGACAAAGGTCAACAGCAAATACTCCATTTGCCCTAACTTAATAAAGTAACTTTATTACGTAACTTCATCTGTTTGTTTATCCATGAGTTTATTGACGAGAATATTTACAATATGTTGATCAACGCTGGATTTCTAGCTACAATTGTTTAACTTGATTTGGTAATTAAGGGTAAGAAACTACTTCCAAAGATAAAGAATGAAGATGGATTGATGCAAACAGGATAATATTCCAGCCAAAGGAAGATTGACAAACAGGATAATATTCCAGCCAAAGGAAGGTTGACAAACAGGATGATATTCCAGCCAAAGAAGATAATATTCCAGCCAAAGGAAGGTTGAAAGTGAAATAAAATACTACACAAACAGGATAATATTCCAGCCAAAGGAAGGTTGAAAGTGAAATAAAATATTACACAAACAGGATAATATTCCAGCCAAAGGAAGGTTGAAAGTGAAATAAAATACTACACAAACAGGATAATATTCCAGCCAAAGAAAGGTTGAAAGTGAAATAAAATACTACACAAACAGGATAATATTCCAGCCAAAGGAAGGTTGAAAGTGAAATAAAATACTAGTATGTATTTTTGTATGTAAATGTATGTAAATTTCAATTAATTAAGAATAATCGGAAAACAAACATTAATCTCTCACTGGTGTTCGTGTTTAATGTTGCTTTATTGTCGTGTGGTTGTTACGCCTGAGTCGAGCTGCTTTATTGTCGTGTGGTTGTTACGCCTGAGTCGAGCTGCGTTATTGTCGTGTGGTTGTTACGCCTGAGTCGAGCTGCGTTATTGTCGTGTGGTTGTTACGCCTGAGTCGAGCTAATACGATACTCTAAGCTCAACACTATATCATTACTCAATATTCCCCACTATTATTGTAGCTCAGAAATTATTTGCTACTTGGAGCGTATTGACTTAAGACACTGATGGTGAAGCTATTGTTGACCTGCTTTGTATGTAGATAAGTTTGTACGTTGTAATCCAATGTAACAACATGTTTATGAAGCTGTGCATGGGATTTCACATAATCGTGTTAAAGGTTTGAGCTCAATGGTAACATTCAGGTGCTTTTATGACTTGCTTTGTTACAAGCTTCGTATATAGTTTTTACAAGTACCAGATGAAACATCATGTTGAAAATTATTGCTTATCGCGCCATCTATGTCGAGAACCGAGACCATACCTGTAAAATAAATAACCCAAAGCTTGTTTGATCGATTTCGTTCCAATGGCACTGTCAGAGCTGTAACGTCGTCTTCTGTGACTATGCATACTGAAGCAGATCCGACTGGTTGTATTCTACTAAATTAATAAGAGACGTCATTCGAAATTTTCTGTCGTTTATTAACGATAATGCTATTCGTTGTCATCGTTGTAAGAGTCATGTTTGTCGTCTTAAAATTTTATGTGTAATGTATCAAATGACAATTAGCCCCAAACTCGGTTTTCTTTTGACATTCCTTTCGATAACCTACACCTAAACCATCAAATTCCTCAACTGAGTAATTTATGTTGGTGTTAACTACGTACTGAAGTTCTCTTGATTTAACTGAAAAACTGTAAATAAGATTACCTTTCGTCAAGAGCCTGTTCACATGTTAAAATAGTCGGTCGGGCTCGCACTTTTTTACCCCCCGCTAGTACAGCGGTATGTCTCCCGATTTACAACGCTAAAATCAGGGGTTTGATTCCCCTCGGTGGGCTCAGCAGATAGCCCGATGTGGCTTTGCTATAAGAAAAACAAAACAAACAAACAATCGCACTTTTTTACAATTGGCAACGAGTTTTTAAATGAGAAAAAAACGCTAGGAGTTGAGGTAACTCCTGACACCATTGTTTGGTACAGCTTCATACATTTTCAATAGTGCATCATTCATTTTCCCCTTTTTTACCTTTGTAAATGCATTAAAAACTGTTTTAAAGTAAAGCTACAGAAGGGCTATTAAGATATAAAGGTAACACAGATGATAACACACAGAAGAAAAAAGACCCAGAACTTGAGAGCTTTCCAGTAGTTGACTGTTCTTCTTGAGGACCATGATGACTATCAGCTCTGTGTATATCACGAGGAATTGAACCATGGATTTTAGCATTGTATTTGTTTGTTTCTTTGTAATTAAGGTGCCAAGCTAAACAATGAGTTATTTGTGCTCTGCCACCACACACATCGAAATTCGGTTTACAGCATTGTAAGTCCATCAACTGATCGCTGGAACGCGTTTTGCTTTAGTTTTGAATTTCGCTCAAAGCTACATCAGGGCTATCTGCGCTAGCAGTTCCTAACTTTTCAGTGTAAAACAAGAAGGAAAGTAGCTGTTCATCAAACACCCAAAGCCAACTCTGAAGCTACTCTTTCACCAACGAATAGTGGGTTTGACCATCATATTATACGCCGCCACGGCTGAAAGAGCAAGTATGTTTAGCGTGAAGGGGATTCGAACCCGTAACTCCTAGATAGCTAGTCGAGCGCCCTAACCACCTGGCCATGCACAGCAGGACGCTTTATGAAAGAAGAAAAAATTTTAATTTTAAACACAAAACAACGCAATCAGCTACCAGTGTTCTGCCCACTACGGTCATCGAAACCCGAATTCTAGGGTTGTAAGTCCGCGAATATACCATTATACCACGAAGTGGCATGAAAGAATATCATGCTGAACTTCTAATAGAAGTACTAACTCGAGTAATGAATAGTTGGTAAGTAAAGTGGGAGTTATGTTGAAATTATCTGCTACATCAAACAATTGTATCAAACGTGTGAATTACTTTCTTGTAGTTTTGTAATTGAATATGAAAATTACATAATCGAAATTTGCCTTGTAGTTCTGCTTTCAATAATCAAAACTTTTTAATCACTTTTATTTGGACTTTCTTAAGACCTCAGGGCTCGATCCCTGATAAAGACTTGTGCAGCTTTCGGCAAAAAAAAAAAGGTAAAGTTTTACTGACACCTAGTGTGATAAATAATAACGAGATATTAGTTAAATTAAAGGTAAAACCGTTGATTTATTCCGCAGTGATTGTGATGGTGTATTGTTTTCAACAAATACAGCTCCAATTGATTATGTATCCATCAATAAAAGTCGTGATGTTACGAAAAAGACGTGACTTTGTTTAAAACGCTGGTAATGGTCAGGGCTCATCTTCAGTTGAAATTTAATATAAATATAGTTTCAGAGGTAAAGTTGTAGAAATAAATGATCAGTTTCCTCCATTCGGGCCCGGCCAAGTGGGTTAAGGCGTTTGACTCGTAATCTGGGGATCGCGGGTTCGCGTCCCCGTCACACCAAACATGCTCGCCCTTTCAGCCGTGGGGCGTTATAAACTTACGGGTAATCCCACTATTCGTTGGTAAAAGAGTAGCCCAAGAGTTGGCAGTGGGTGTTGATGACTAGCTGCCTTCCCTCTAGTCTTACACTGCTAAATTAGAGACGGCTAGCGCAGACAGCCCTCTTTAGGAAGGAAGAAAATATTTAAATAAATCATTCATATTCTCTTCTATGAGAATCGTTGTCATGGTTTGTTTGTTTTGAATTTAACACAAACATATCTGCTCTAGACCTAATTTAGCTAAGACTAGAGGGAAGGCGGCTAGTCATCACCACCCACTGCCAACTCTTGGGCTACTCTTTTACCAACGATTTTGTTTATTTGTTTCATTTTGTTTTAATTTCGCACAAAGCTACTCGAGGGCTATCTCTGCTAGCCGTCTCTAATTTAGCAGTGTAAGACTAGAAGGAAGGCAGCTAGTCATCACCACCCACCGCCAACTCTTGGGCTACTCTTTTACCAACGAATAGTGGGATTGCCCGTGACATTATAAGACTAAAAGGGCTAGAATATTTAATGTGACGGGGATATGAACTCGCGACCCCACATATTAGGAGTTGAATGCCCCTAACCACCTAGCAAAGTCGGGAACAGCATTGCCAATTTCGTCTTAAGTTTGAAAGTTTATCTCGTTGTGTTCAGGTCGAATATCTTAGAGATTTATTTGTTTGCTCGTTTGTTTTTGAATTTCGCACAAAGCTACTCGAGGGCTATCTGTGCTAGCCGTCCCTAATTTAGCAGTGTAAGACTAGAGGGAAGGCAGCTAGTCATCACCACCCACCGCCAACTCTTGGGCTAATCTTTTACCAACTAATAGTGGGATTGACCGTTACATTATAACGTCCCCACGGCTGAAAGGGCGGGCATGTTTGGCGCGACGGGGATGCGAACCCGCGACCCTCAGATTACGAGTCGCACACCTTAACACGCTTAGCCATGCCGGGCCCAAAGATTTATTATTATTATTTTTAAGGCTCATGGTTAGAAAATTAGTTAAATTATAATAGTTATAGGACATTGCTTTGTGCTTGTTATTATTCTATGTTTTTAGCTGTATTCTTGAAATAAGTAAAAATATTTATTGTTTGTTTGTTTCTAGTTAAACAAACAATCTTATCTTTGTTAAATGTATTTATTTAATATTTAGTAAAGGTAAGTAAACTGTAAAAAATTAGAAAATCGTTAGGCTAAATTAGGTAACATAATAATAAACCTCCACATAATAAACTTTAAAAATGTGAAAAAATTGTTTGTTTACATTATGCAACATTATTAACAATAATCCTGGACCAGGCATGGAGTGGTGATTGTAGCGCTTGACTCGTTATCCGAGGATCGCGGATTTGAATCTTCATCACACAAAACATGCTCGCCTTTTCAGCCATGGGGTGTTATAAAGTGACGGTCAATCCCAATATTTCGTGATGTCGAGAAAACTCATTTGTAGAGAAGAATATATATGTAAAAGGGGCTCGTTTGGGTTGAGAAAATTTTTTTTACGTAGAGGAGCGAACAACATTTCGACCTTCTTCGGTGAAGAAGGTCGAAATGTTGTTCGCTTCTCCACGTAAAATTTTTTCTCAACCCAAACGAGCCATTTTTACATATATAATCCACTATTTGTTAATAAAAGAATAGCCCAAGAGTTGGCAGTAGGTGGTGATAACAAGCTGCCTTCTCTCTAGTCTTACACTGCTAAATTAGGGGCGGCTAGCGCAGATAGCCCTCATGTAGCTTTGCGCGAAATTTAGAAACAAACAAACGAACAAAAAACAATAATTCCACATGTGATAGCCAGGTTTGTTAAGGCGTTCGACTCGTAATCCGAGGGGTTGTGGGTTCGAATCTCCGTCGCACCAAACATGCTCGCCCTTTTAGCCGTGGGGGCGTTATAATGTGACATACTGTCCTGCCAAGTTTTAACCAATCGTTAGTTAATTAAGAGAAAAGGCTGTTTTAGTTTCGGTAAGTGGAAGCGATAAATGATGTTAACAAATTATTCACAAGACATTTGATAGAAATTACTGATTGAATATTTTCTTATCCACAGCATAGTAATAGAAAACGTTGTTTGGTAGTGCAGAATTGGTATTGGCAATATATTTATGACTTTCCCCAATTCTTTTCAAGTCATTTTCCTTGCTTATAGGAAGAGAACGGTCACCAGTATAGCTAATGAAGTTAAAATATAGAAACATGTTCACTCTGACCATTTAAAATTGAACACTCTACTTAGGTCCTTACACAGCATCTAGTTACCATGAACTGATGATTAGGATGCTGTGGGCCATGGGATCAAAACCCTTTTTTTTACTTTCAGCTATGTTTGCGCCATAAAATTGATGGTCAAATCCACTATATGATCAACAAAGAGTAGCCCAATGTTTGGCGGTGGGTGGTGGTAACAAGATGCATTCTCTTTTGTTTATCATTGCAAAATCAGGAACGGCTAATAAAGATAGCCATCTAGTGGCATGGCACGAAATCCAACAAACAAACAAATGTTACCAGTACAGCCAAACAAAATCTTGTCAATTTAATAAAGGTTATTCATAAGTGTCATTAGACTAAATAATTGTGTTACAAGGCAAAATGTGTATCCCCTACCTTGTCCTGTTCTAGTGGTTAGAGCATTTTCTGACTGTGTATCCATTGCTGCAACTTATGTAATTTTGCGCGAAGTTATGAAACACGAATAACACCTAATCACATGTAAGTTCTATTAGATGCTTGTGTTCAGTTTCTAGACATCAAATATGCTTGTATTTCCCATACTTTATTAAAAGGTTAACCACAAAAAATTATCCATAAAAATGGAAATATTGGATTAAAGAAAACTGTTACAGATATAAAATTGGATTAAAGAAGAGCTGTTACAGATATAAAATCATTGAGTTATCTTTTTCACTAAACTAATAATAATAAATCATAAAATTCCAGTAAACACAAAGTCAAGACAGTCTATAAATATTTGCATATGTCTTGCAACAGTTAAGATAATTTCTGTTGCAGGATTTTCGACAAGTGGACCTGCTTTTGTAATATTCTAAGGCACACTAGCAACCTCACAGAAAACAAACAATTCTTTATTGTGTAAGAGACATGTGTCGAACGGTAAGTGCAAGTGCATATAACAACAAACAACAATAACTGTGGGACAGATGTGGTATGGCTGAAAGAGCTAATTACCACTAATCACAATAAGGTCATCTTTACCAGCGTGGCTTAACCACTTGGTTATTCCACTGTCTAAAACAGGAAGAACATAGTGCCAGATATTTCTAAACATCTACACAGTTAATTTTACTAGGCCACACATGGTACCAAATCATGTACTTCTTCAATGGCCCGGCATAGCCAGGTGGTTACGACACTCGACTCGTAATCCGAGAGTCGCGGATTCGAATCCCTGTAACACCAAAACCTTTCAGCCGTGGGGACGTTATAATGTGACGGTCAATCCCACTATTCGTTGGTAGAAGAGAAGCCCAAGAGTTGGCGGTGGGTGGTGATGACTAGCTGCTAAATTATGGACGGCTAGCGCAGATAGCCCTGGTGTTGCTTTGCGCGAAATTAAAGAACAAAACAAACAGACTGGCGTCTGTGGAAAAATTCATAAAAACGACAGAGGGTCGATCTATGAAAAGGGGTTACAAGAACAAAACAGCCAGTTGATCACATTCTAAAACCTATCTCTCAATACACTAAATGCTACTAACCTCCCCACGTGTACATGTTAGAAAAAATCACACACACTACGTGATATTTTTTAAACACTACACCTCTTTTGGTGGATAACACAGGTCCACCTACTGAAAGGAGTAGGACTTCATCTTTTTTTAATTTTGATTTACATGTTTGTTTTTAGTATTATAACAAGTTTCTGTTTGGTGGCAATAAGTGAGTTGTTTTATTGCAAAACCAGACAGAGCTATCTGTGTCGCGTTGTAAATCCCGAGACTTATCTTTGTCCCACCTGATGATTGTTATTGACAAGAAGAAAGTATCTGACATCAAAGAATGTTTATTTGTGCTTAAACAGGTTATAATGATTTATCAGAATAGAATATGAATCCTGATTTATAACATGATTTTAGAAATTACAGTTTCAAATAATTAAAGACAGCTTAGTATGAGTTTTGAAGTACTTTGCTCTTGGGTAAAATTTGCTTAGTGACTAAAAACAATTTTGCAGGAAGTAAACAAAGAATTCATAACCTTTAAAAATGATCTTGCTACCTTAATTTGTTCTCGAGATTTGACATTTTCAAAATGCCAGTTTGATGCCATTATAAATTAAGCTGTTGAACAATATTGTGATGTAGACTTTTATGTAATGCTCACTAAGTATTAGTTTTGTTTGTTTGTTTTTGGATTTCTTGCAAAGCTGCACGAGGGCTATCTGCGTTAATCCTCCCTAATTTAGCAGTGAAAACTAGAGGGAAGACAGCTAGTTATCAACACCCACCGCCAACTCTTGGGCTACTCTTTCACCAATGATTTATATTAACAATATAATACCCAACAGCTAAGACGGCGAAAATGTTCGGTGTGACGGGGATTCCAACCCGTGATCCTCAGATTACTAGTGGAGCGCCCCAATCTCCTGGCCATGCCAGGCCCTAAACATTAATATGTTGATCCTTGGGGAATGCTCGGTCTTTGCTACGAAATTTGATCAAAATTAGATGAACACTTTTCGATTTCTAGTGTTCACCAACATGAAAGAAATAACTCCGTCATCGAGAGGGGTAATAATTATATTTTTATTTTAAATAGTTTAAAAATTCTTCGCCTCGAGCCAAATAGATTATTACATGCGTTTAAATGAAAACAAAACGTGAAAAATGATCCATGTTTAATTTTATGTTATTAAAAATTATGTTTGAGATTTAACTGATTTATTAAAACCAGGAGCGTCACTTTGAACATGTTTTATTGTTATTATTGTTATAATTTTTAGGTACACGAGAGGTCAGCTGTGGCTATATGCCAGATATTTGGTCGCTGATCGCCATTTCTCTACTGACTACCAGGTGGTTCTCGGTGATACTGCTTCCATATTGTTGATCAACAATTATTTCACAATTGTTTCCTCAGTGTGTTGTATTGTTCATAGTCCCTAATGGTGACGTAGAAGACTAAGTATGAAAAATATTAAACTTTGACTGCAGTCGTCATGTTACGCCCTCTGTCGAATATCATACGTGCGACAACTATAAACGTTTGTGCACAGCTAATTTATCACCAGGGCACTTATTTTCACTGTGGTGCCTTTGAAGCCGTGGGTATGACAGGCTTGGAGAAGACAGATAAATCAAGAGCTGGAACACCTCCAGTTGCGCCCTCGCACAGTGCCATTTCTCCCACTCACCAGACTCAACAGTTACCGCCCTTTCAAGATGGATACAAAGTTCCCCGTTCACTGTTTCAGAACATCGTCAGCGATGCAATGTCTACAGGTGGAGCCATGCTCGCTCAAGATAACATGCATCGAGCACGCACTAGATCCATGTCATCTCTCTCCCCTGAGCCCTTCATGATCATGCGAAACAAAGCCTTAAATCGAAGGGTTACCATCAACGTTGGGGGTGTAAAGCACGAGGTGCTGTGGCGCACTCTTGAAGGCTTCCACACACTCGACTTGGTCGTCTGAGAGAGTGCAACACGCACGAGGCCATCATAAAACTGTGTGATGACTATAGCCTTGTGGACAACGAATATTTTTTCGACCGGCATCCTCGGTCCTTTAGCTCAGTGCTCAATTTCTATCGGACAGGTAAACTCCACCTGGTGGAGGAAATGTGCGTGTTGGCCTTCAGTGACGATTTAGAATACTGGGGTATCGATGAATTGTATCTGGAATCTTGCTGCCAGCACAAATATCATCAGCGTAAAGAGAATGTGCACGAGGAGATGCGCAAGGAGACTGAATTATTGAGGAAAGGGGAGGACGAAGATTTTGGGAGGGGCGTTTTATTAAGTATCAGAAATTCCTGTGGGATCTTCTTGAGAAACCAACATCATCTTTAGCAGCAAGGGTGAGTAACACACCTCGTTTTAATCAGTTCCCATCGCACTGTTTATG
>NC_134834.1:105980465-106021167 GCF_004210375.1 Tachypleus tridentatus
TTTATCATACCTATGTTATTAATGTACTATCGCAACAAATGATACACTGGGTGTACAAATTTATACTGTTTATCATACCTATGTTATTAATATACTATCATAACAAATGATACACCGGGTGCACACATTTATACTGTTTATCATACCTATGTTATTAATATACTATCATAACAAATGATACACTGGGTGTACAAAGTTATACTGTTTATCATACCTATGCTACTATCTGTGAATTTCATTTTATTAATAATTTATTTCAACCGCTTATGTATATTTCAGTGTGATCTAATGAAGTAAATTTTGCACTCCTCTTTAAGTAAAACTGGGTTATAAGAAATACCATATCCATCTTCTGAAACTGTGTTATAAGAAATACCATATTCATCTTCTGAAACTGTGTTATAAGAAATACCGTATCCATCTTCTGAAACTGGGTTATAAGAAATACCATATCCATCTTCTGAAACTGGGTTATAAGAAATACCATATCCATCTTCTGAAACTGTGTTATAAGAAATACCGTATCCATCTTCTGAAACTGGGTTATAAGAAATACCATATCCATCTTCTGAAACTGGGTTATAAGAAATACCATATCCATCTTCTGAAACTGTGTTATAAGAAATACCATATCCATCTTCTGAAACTGTGTTATAAGAAATACCGTATCCATCTTCTGAAACTGGGTTATAAGAAATACCATATCCATCTTCTGAAACTGGGTTATAAGAAATACCATATCCATCTTTTGAAACTGGGTTATAAGAAATACCATATCCATCTTCTGAAACTGGGTTATAAGAAATACCATATCCATCTTCTGAAACTGTGTTATTTCTCAGATGTCAAGCTCTTTCCTGCTGCATCTCTCTTATTAATATTCACGACCTGCTAAACACTTCAACTTCAAAACTGAAACGTTTTCTTTGATTTATGAAAATAAGAGATGCACGTATTTTCAAATACCATCTTCCATACCCTTTGTCACAGTTAAAATCATACCACAAATTTTTTATCAAGATCAAATCTGTTGACTTCATGCACGTGTTGTCTACTGTTATGTTCTATGTATTAGGTATTCGTTTGTGTTGCATAACATTCATAAATGACTTTACATAATATTCATATACATATATAAGAACACACATAAATTTATACTCCATATAATTATTATCACCATAACAAATTACCAACTATTCTAGTTCTTTGCTACAGAATACCTCTGGTTCCTGAGTGAATCACTCAGGTTACCTACCTAAACTACTTCTTATTTACAATGATTTCGTCATCGATGACTCATCAAATTCAACTTTAATTCCAGTTTCATGAAATAAACAATCGCCGGTAAAATTCAGCTTGACTAAACTTTTTAACTAAAAACCTAATCATTCAAAATTAATATTCATGTTTTCACTATTGTATCTCATTCAAGACTCAGATGAAACAGAACTTCTCTTGCTGCGTGTAGTATTGACATAATTATTAGGTATATAGATGAGAATCTAGTAAGTACAGGCAGTATGCTCATAAGAACTCTTATCACTCAGATAGATGGCGGAAATGGTTGTTGTTGTTTTTTCCAAATAGCAGATAACATTTTGAATAAGAAATTTATTTAAATGGCTCAGAAAACACTTGACCATCATAACTTCTGAAGTTCATTAAATATGTGTCATTTCATATCCAGTGGATTTTTTTTTGTTATAGTTTCTAATTAAGCACAAAGCTACACCACGGATATGAAAACCTGGATTCTAGCGTTGTAATTCCGCAAACATATCGCTGTGCCGCTGAAGGGCTATCCAGTGAATATTCTATTTAAATAAACTGCTTGATAGATCAGAAACCAGAGATGATTAAATCCTTTTCATGCCATTAAACGTATGATTATCAAACCATCCTCACTATATCGATTGAATGGTAACTTTACAATTTAGTTTATATATCATACTAAGAATTTAATGATAGCAAAACCCTTTCAGCCACAGATTTCTCAATCAAACGACTGTCCTAACTGTGGCAGTTGATCGTTTCCACATAAACTAAGATTGCTTTCAACACTCAAGATAATTTATACAATTTTTGTATTGTTCCATTTTTCCTGCAAGATTTCTGCGCCATTATCTGCTCTCTCCAAACTGATGCACATTTTAAATGGACAAAGATTGTGGCCAGGTACTTTAGTGAAAGCTTTTACGTTGATATATCTATGAACGAACTTTGAGCTCTCATCAAATACTGATGCCAGTAATAGTATAATTGGGACATTGGTATTACACTTCCATGAGGGAATGTGTGATAGTATACTCTGGTCATGTACTCATGGCTTAAGAATTTCAATACTGCATTATAAAGAGAAAAGCTTTCAACTGTGGCATTCATTAAACACTACTGGTGCTATCTGTACGAAAGAAAGATTACACTTTAGGTGAGCCACAAATCACTGAAGTGGTTTATAAACTTTACAATATTGAAGAGATGATTGCACATCACATAACAATGTTGCAGTATTTCTTTGTTGTCACGCATCATTTAAATCAGTAAAAAGAACAGCCAGATTGTCTCACCACAAGGTAAGATTCTATCTAAATCTATATCCTAATCCTGGACACAGAGTAGGCACTAAAGCCGTTTCTGTCATAACAGTATTAAGCCATATGATAGTATATTATACTGGTGACTGGGTATTACATTCAAACCCTTAGGAGCGAGCTCTAGAAAGAGAAACAGAAGTATTCAAAGCTAGTATGGATACTTCTTTTCTTGTAGCAAGGTAAAACCTGGTCAGCACAGACCAAGGATAACAGCGCAGATGCTTGTATTCTGTGGAACTTATATGAACATTTATGAGTACAGGAAAGCATTTTGTAACATTGTTATCCACCACTAAGATAAAGCAGGAATCTCTTCAGACTTTTCACAGTTCAAGGGTTACCAAAGTGTTACATGCAAGTACGATAATGTGCAACAGAGGTTTTGCAATCATAAATTTTCTAAGCCCTGCTACTAGCAATAACGCATTGCTTGGATGTTTCAATAGATTGATCCACTGGAACACCACGATCCTTTTCTTCCATAACACTGTTGAAGTTATTCCTATCCAACTTATAATCCTCTGCCATTTATTTGAACAATCCATGAAATAGTCCGTTCAATTAACTTATTTCTTTTTGTCAGCTTCTAACTAAAATGAGTGGATTGGCTCTTGAATGATAAACAATGTTTTGCTACTTGGGCTACTACTATTGGAAGCTCCATAGTATAGTAAATACATTTTTAGCGCAGAGTATTGTGTTTAGACTATGAGTGTGTATTGACATATATCATATTGATAGCAATAGTACCAATTCTGGCTGAGAGGATCTTAGCTGAACAGTTTTAATTTAGTCGAATTCTGAAAATGATATTTATTTCGTGATATTAAGAGAACAAGTTGAGTTTAACAGCTTATACATGTAGATGATAGTACCTTATGGTACCTGTTACGAGTTATACATTTAATTCAGAGAAGTCTTCGATTTATTACGTTATGTATGTTACATATTACTGTCTCAAATACCGGGATTTTAAATTTGAGCTTAGTAGTTAATTAAATATTAATATGCATTAAATTTATGTTACTTGCCAACAAGACTGATACATAACATTTCCTTTTTTAACACAAACATTTTTAAAAATACAAACATAAAAATAATGTAATTTATAATAACATGTTTTACTACACGGTGTTCGGAAAGTCACTGTGCACTTATATATTTATTACAGACAAAACTGCACAGTGACTTTCCGAACACCCTCTGGTAGTTATTAATAAATGATGGTTTCTATACAATAGTTTTACAAACTTAAAAACTATACTGTGTCTTATATCCGATCTAAAAATGAATATTTTATGAATGGTCCAGGTCCACGACAAACAAATTAGTTAGGAGTTGATATTGTTACACCTCGACTAAGCTAACGCTGTCTTTTTCTTGGCTGTCTTCACACGGGATACAAGCAGACTTCTTCCAGCAGAAATATTTAACATCCTCGTAGAAATGCTAACGTCTGGAGTTATTCACTGAAGTTGAACGGTTTGTAATTTTTGAAATCTGTAACGTTTGTGGTCCACTTCTGTAGTTTTCCGAAGAATAGACGTTAATCACAATTATAGCCTCCAATGTCTATAGAACATTGACTGTAGCTGTCTCTTAGCTAACCGGATTTTATAGGAATCACGCTATTTGCTCTACACTTCAGTAATATTCTGGCGCTTCTTCGTAAACAAATATTGTTGATTCTCACTTTCACGAACGTTTCACAAGTTTGAACAGCAGGTGGGACTTGTGCAATACAAAGCTAAGAACATAAGTCACATGCAAAAACTATGGAAACTATACAAAACCAAGCGTGAGCCCGGAAATAGATGTACAACAGTAAATCTGTTACACACCGTATCTGTCGAATCATGTCTGGTTGATATTTCCCATGTAGGCTACCGTGGTTCGATTTCTCAAGTCAGAAGCAGTCTTTCAACTGCTACTAGTGTTTGTGATATGTGTAATTTTTGAGATATAGGTATAAGGCTCTTTGTGTGTGCAAAAAATAGAAGCATGAATGCATGTTACTCAAACCAATAATGGCTGTCATGTAACATACGAATAAAAATACAGGATTTGGTCCGGATACTAAGACACTGAGATATAAAGTTAACTATGTTTACTGGTCTGTAAGGCATTATTCAAAAACAGAGTGTATCTAACATTTTCATTAATGCATGTGTGAGAGTATTTCGGTTTTGGTGATAATGGATTAAAAGTAATAATAAGAGAAATGGCTAGATGTACACAATGATACGAAGTAAACGCAGTTTGGCCTGTTGTTTCCCTAGTGGCTCATAGAGAACATGAATGGTGATAGTTTGATGATTAGTGATGATTGTCTAGTTTCTGAATGTCTTCTCACACGATGTACCACATGATTCAGTTTAACAGTTTAACCAGTTACTGCTTCTTCTGTGAAGTATGCCTGTCGTGTACAGAGGTTTAGAATGGTAACTTTGACAGAATGCAACTTTACTGTTCCTGTACAAGACTCATTTTGTGAGGAATGTTGTGCAACAACACATAATGCAAAATCCAAGTCCATTAACGTTATTTTAAGTTCTTTCTTATTTAACCTTCCCTCATCAACTGATGTATTCTTCTTGCGACTTCTTACAGTGAATTAAGTATCTAAAATACAGGGTATTCGCTCATATGTTTATTAGCACACTGGCATGTGAAGTAAAGGCTTATGGTTCACGTCTTGTTTACACAAAATTGCAGTTAACATTTGGAAATGTGGGTGCATTTCAAATGCGACAGACAAATGCTACTATCGGATTTGAATAACCCAAGGATTGGCGGTGGGTACAGTTAACATGCATTCTCCCTGATCTGTAATTCCAAACTAAACATGGCTAGCACAGCCCTTGCGTAGCCTTGCATGAATATCTTGCACAAACACACATTCGATTTCTGACGTGAATGGCTCGCATCTATCTTCAGTTTGACCAACGAGCAACGTGAATCACAGCACAGAAAAGCGTTCAAAATAACGCACGTATAAACTCTTTGTACATAGTAATATTGTATTCTTGTTAAGCACTATGATAACTACTACATGTAAGTACAACACATTTCACTCTCCTATAACATGTATATTTAATAGCCACAAACGCTATGAATAACTTTTCTTAGGCTCTAGTCTGGAGCATCCCAAATCTTATGCCAAATTCAAACCGATGTGTCATTTCTATAGCCTGTCTAGTCAAGAAATTTACGTTATTTCAGGAAATACTGAAATCGTATCCTCCTTTACTTTTTCTATTGAGATGTTTTTTGTTGTTTTTTTGCGACGGTCATATGGATTAGAAATACTTCCACATCCCAGTGCAATTTTCTGACTTACAAGGAGAAGATGCTTTTTGGTTGTAATATTAACATTTTCAAGTATATTCTTTCCGAGCTCCGTAAAGAGAACATTTGCTTTTGTTTTGTACAAGTCAAAACCTGTTATAAACGTTTCGTCTACAACTTTGAGGGTTTTAATCAACTGATTGTTTTGGTTTTTCTTTCTTTTACCAGTTTTATTTGAACACTGCTTTGATTCATTAAACTATTACAGTTGAACATATTTAACCGCTTATTTTACTCGATATTATTTTACAAAGAAATAGTCATATCGCTATAGATTATCAGCGTTTCATAATTAATTAATCTTGTGGCCCGGCATCGCCAGGTGGGTTAAGAGTTCGAGTCGTAATCCGAGAGTCGTGGGTTCGAATCCCCGTCGCACCAAACATGTTCGCTCTTTCAGCCGTGTGGGGGTTATAATTGACGGTCAATCCCACTATTCGTTGGTAAAAGAGTAGTCCAAGAGTTGGCGGTAGGTGGTGATGACTAGCTGCCTTCCCTGTAGTCTTACACTGATAAATTAGGGACGACTAGCACAGATAGCCCTCTTGTAGCTTTGCTTTAAATTCAAAAACAAACAGTCTCTACATTTATCTGTAAGATAGGAAAAGATGCGTTATTAACAGCATTACATACGCTATCATACTTCTTCTCAGCAATATGCTTGAGGGCTTATAACGTGAAAAATCGGAGTTTAGAGTTCGATAGCTGTGGTGGGCACATCATAAAAAAAAACATTCTTTAGCTTTGCGCTTTAAACAAAGCA
Organism: Tachypleus tridentatus; assembly: GCF_004210375.1. Taxonomy (NCBI): domain Eukaryota; kingdom Metazoa; phylum Arthropoda; class Merostomata; order Xiphosura; family Limulidae; genus Tachypleus; species Tachypleus tridentatus. The sequence continues at coordinate 105,987,171 of NC_134834.1, forward strand.
AACCACCCTTTCTACTATTTTATTACCACATTCCCCTAATTAACGCTCCCGATATTTTTATAAAGTTTATTTTGTATGTTTGTTTGTTTGTTTGTAATTAAGCACAAAGCTATACAATGAGCTATCCGTGCTTTGCCCACAACCAGTATCGAAAACCGATTTCTAGCGTTGTACATTTGCAGACATATTGCTGTAACACTGAGGGCGTACATGGGGTAATAGCAATAGTAATTTAACATATAAATCACTTTTATTAACCCAATTTTACTTTGACAAAAAAAGAAGAAAACAAATACATACATACACACTTATTTGAATTAATATAAACAAATCGCATGTGAAAAATAAAATCCGGAATTGCACCACAAATGCGTCCCCTTTACAGTTTGTATCGGCCACGGGGACATTACTTATGGGCAATAGGATAAGTCACAGAATGTTAATATATTGATAATCCCAATGTAATACATGAATACTGCATTATTAAAAATACTTAACTGCATCACCAGCAAAAACTTTTCTTGTAAAGTATATTTTTGACAGAGTTTCACATTCATTTTATATTTATATATGATAGTACATGGTGAATATTATATTCATGAAATACAATTTAAAGAAGTTCAAGTTGAGTTTAGTTCATTATAAAGGTCTTAAGAGTAACAAGTTTCTTTTACTCTCTTAATTATCGAGTTCAGAAACACAAACGAAATAAAGAAAAAGTTCGGACTGCGGGCTTATTTTCCTTCCTGAATCTAACTTCTTCAAGTCCTGAAATGTCACTACTACTCCCTCTTTTATGTTTTGTTTTATTATGCATAGTACCCTTCCTCCGTAGTCTTTCACACCACATTTCGTAAGATATATCCCTCTTTGATTTTTCAATATTTCACCTCAGGGCCTTAACTCGTACTTTTAATTTTCTGTTCGTTTGTTCTAATGTTTCAGACAAAGCTAATCGAGGGATATCTAGCGCCAGCCGTCCATAATTTAGCAGTGTAAAACTAGAGAGAAGACAGCCGGTCATCACCATCCACCGTCAACTCTTGGGTTACTCTTCTTTTACCAACAAATAGTGGGATTGACCGTCATATTGTATCGTACCCAAGGCTTAAAGGGCGAGCATGTTTGGTGTGACGAGGATTCAAATCCATGACTCTCAGATTGTGAGTCGAGTGCCCTGACCACCTGGTCACACCCAGCCCTTTTTCTCTTCGTAAAATCTTATTAGTGATGCCGAGAAAACCTATGTTTTTTGTCTTATTAAAGAGTTTTGATGTTTATTCCATAACATTTGGGGAAAGCTTTGGAATTTCTTTTGTCCTTCCTCGTGCATCTCCTTCACTTTCTCTTTAATCTTTAGATGTTTTCATATTTTTAAGAGTTACGTGATGGACTGTTGTTTCGTGGCGTGATCGTACCAAGAAGTTTAACATACGCTAAAATCTGGAAGAAAATGAAGACAAATTTGGTTTGTATTTAGTAAACTACTAGAGGGCACTGGAGGAGAGAACTGTAGATAGTTAATGTTTAAATGTGTTGAATGTTTTGACTTTATGTAAAAGTTAATGGTATGTACCGCACTTTTTTCAGAACAAAAATGCAGTTAGAAGAGCTTATGAATATTTATTTGTAAAAGCTTGCATCAGGTGAATATACTTATATTATGTTACAATTTTAGAAGTTGGTACCGAAAGCTCTTTCGTTACATGTAACCATACAGTTTAAATGTACGTTTATCCACGTTTCCAGAATCGTCCTAATAATTCTCCTCTGAATTCTTTTGAATAAGTCAATATCCTCTCATTTCCGTAGTTAAAGAGATCAAATTGTATACAATTTCAGGCAAAGCCTAGTTAATGATTTGTGTAAAGAGATAGTAACTCTTCGTTAAGTTGTAACCACTGCCTTTAAATATACCTAGAAATTATGTTAGCATTCCTATTAGAATCAGAGTTCAGTTTCAGTGTCGTGAATGGATCTGAGATTTTGTTTTTGGATTGAATAGCCTCAAATGACCAAGAGACTCTTGACCTTATTGTACATTAAAATTTAAATGTTATCAACATAACATGAAATCTAAAGATCCAGTGGTTTATCTAGGTTGTGCCATTCACTAAACTAAACGTTAGAAAAACAAAACACTAAAAAATCTCTGAAGACACCGAACTAGTATTAAGTTCTTAAGTGTATTTATAGATACTGACTACAAGTCGAGAGAAATAATTAAATATTTTTTCAAGCCTTCTATTAAATTAACTTCATCCATCTTATATGTAGCCAACTCATTCGGAAGGAAAACTACCCCATTACAAAATAAAAAAAATTCTTAACTGAAGATGACTCCTATCCTAACATAATTTGTATTTCCTAGTTTTAACATTCCTGTTATTAAGTATGAAAAATGATTATTCATCAACACTCAGTTTCCTTAATAATCTTGCACACTTCACTGAGATCTGCTCTAACTTACTAATGTTAATTATTTATTAATGAAAATAAAATAGACTGAAACATTGACCTCTGAGGAATTGCAATACTCCTTAGGATCCACTTTTAATGGATTGCTTTCTCCCTTCCATCCATGCTATAATCCAGTTAACTAGTCTCTCTGTAATCCCTACTGATGTGATTTTCTAACCTAATCTTTTGTGTGTCACCTTATCCTAAATTTTGTAAAACTTAAGTACATCAAGTCCACGTATGTTTCATTGTCCAGATAACAAGCAACATCCTTAAAGAAGTTTTAATTCTAAAATAGCAGGTTAGTAATTCAAAACTTTGTTTTCATGAATCCATGCTGACTTAAAATGTATCTTAGAACTGCTGTTATGGGTATTAAGACTTTTATTGATAAGTAGAGAATGACGTTTCGACCTTCCTTGTTCTCTGCTTATCAGTAAAAGTGTTAATACTCATACAAGCAGTTCTGAGATACATTTTATTATTCAAGAAGGCTTCTCTTTATCAAGAATTACTTCACTGTGTTGACTTACTTTTATGCTATCATATTTCACTGTAAGGCTTCTTTAGTTTTTGAGACCTTTAAGAATTTTTTGCACCACAGAAGTAAGACAAGCTGGTTTCTTAATTTCAAGTGCAAGTCTTATTTCCCCATTTATAAGTAAGGGTAATAATAGTAGTACTTGACCATTGTTATTTGTTGGTCAAACAAAATTGGAAGAAAGAAGCTTGTATATTAAATCTGTGGCTGTTTTTTAAACACTAGGAAAACAAATCTCATCTGGTTTTGATAATTTATCTATTTTCAATCTACCAGTCCTTATTTTTACCACCAAGGGATTAATGTACACATGGGTTGGACCATTCCCAATGTTTTCCATAGAGTGGCTTAGATTTGGGAATATTCTTTTATCCTCTTATAAAACAGAAGAAAACATATGAAAGGTCATCACAATTCATATTTACAACTTAAACATGAAGCAGGTTTTAGACGTTGAACTTGGCTTGTATGAGAAACCAATCTTGTATCATTTCTTCTTTTAGATGCAGGTACTAGTTGGCAAATAATGAGATGTATACACAACACATCATATATTATCATTTTTGCATACAGTACATGAGTTAAGCTACATTGAGCACATTATAGAATAATTTACTTACTAAGGTCACTCGTATTAGTAAAATTGTGATGTCACAACTTAATATGTGATGATTAACATACATTGAGTGTAAACTTGTACAATGCATAATATGTTCATTATTGTTATTTCTTTCCTAAGAGTTATGTAAATTATTGTAAACATGTGACATTATTTATGCTAATATGCAACATATAAACAGTAAACTAACAGAACAAATGACTAGTGAAAGTCAGACATCTGTCCACAGTACTAGTAAAGTATAGTTTGTAAATCTCGGGTACAAGTTCTTAATAATGGAGTAATTGGTTTGTTATAATAATCCATAAAATGGAGTAATATTGTAAATTGTTATGTTCATTATTCAGCACAGAATTGATATTTGTGTAGTCCATATGAAATTTGTCTTTGTATGATGTGTATGTTAACAGTTTTCTAGAATCTACAAGTCTCTTTATTCTGCTGAGCTAATCCAAGCCAATGTTGATGTTCTACAGCTAATAAGACTCTGCAAATTACAAATCTTTTAAAAATCAAATCATCCATAAATGTTCAAATTTAATCGGCCATGTGCATTATAGGGTATATAGGCTGAATTAAATTTTAACTCAAATAGAATATAGTTTATTTATGTGCAGTGCTTCTACACAGAATTAATAATAAATATGTAAGTAGATCTTTCTTAGAACAAAAGATATAATGTAGTTAAACATCTGGAAGAAGGATGGTATAAAAGTGTTAACAAAAGTGTTTTTACAAGAAAATAGGTTCCAGTATAGACTGAATTAAAGGCTAAAGTTTACCAGAAGTGATGTAGATTAGAAAATATTGAATGAGAGCTGCAGCTAACAAACTTCGTTGTCAGTCACTGTTCAAGATTGAACTGAATCTTGAAGTGTCACAGGGTCCTAACTGTTAATTATTGATTGTCATACTGGACATGCATTTTAGATTTTAATGGTGTTAAATAAATGAAGGTAGACTGCCAGTATTCTGGTTTCAAAGATATTTTGGTGTACATTGGAATTCCAAGCATAAACCTTATGGACAAGAGGAGCAGTTGAGGATCTCATGAAAACTAATAGCTAATATAACAATAATTTGTATTTTAATAATGTCTCTGTATGTGCCACAAAATTTATATGATGGAAATATAGTATCCTAGAATAAGATGTGTTTTGGGGTGAATTTATGCCACGGTTCAAACTATTAAGTGTAGATGTTGCTTCTGAAATAGATTAAGAAATAAGTTTATTCCTAAAGTACAATAATTCAACTGTTAGAGTTTAAAATAGAAAATCCATCAAAGTTTGTTTCATGATGATAAGTGATATAATTTATAGGTTAAAAATATTCATTAAAAATTATAATTTAGGTTGAATATCTAACATTTTTGGACGCAGTTTCAGTTATTACATTTGGTATATAAAACTTGTATATTTAAAAAATAAAGTGAAATGAGCCTCGTGGGAAACACATTCAGCTCTGTACTTGTATTAAGATGAATATTAAAGTTTTTGAAATGTAGAGCAGTTTAGATATGCCCAATTTGGAATACGCCTATCAATAGATCCTATAATCTCTACTAGTCTTGACAGTGCTTCGTAACAAGTACCGATTAGTATATTGCATTTATCTTGCTTGATTCAACAGTATATAAACCAGCCTGCTAATTTTTTAGCCATCATTTGTTTAACATTATAAACCAGTCATTAAAGTTTAGGGTTTTTCTTTTTAGTATCAACAGTATTTCTAACAATATGATCTGTTAGTGCTCTTATCAAATTTTTACAATAAAACAGTTTATTGTGTAGAGTTTGATAGTGTCAAGCCTTATTTCAACAGAATACTGCTGTTATTAAGGGTTACCTGTCTGATACTTATATAGCTGTTTAAGTTAGCAACTACAGAATACTTCCATTACTTATTGATTGAATCTGCTGTTATTAAGGGTTACCTGTCTGATACTTATATAGCTGTTTAAGTTAGCAACTACAGAATACTTCCATTACTTATTGATTGAATCTGCTGTTATTAAGGGTTACCTGTCTGATACTTATATAGCTGTTTAAGTTAGCAACTACAGAATACTTCCATTACTTATTGATTCAGTCTGCTGTTATTAAGGGTTACCTCTCTGATACTTATATAGCTGTTTAAGTTAGCAACTACAGAATACTTCCACTACTTATTGATTCAGTCTGCTGTTATTAAGGGTTACCTCTTTGATACTTCTCAGGAAATTATTTTTGAACCACGATATTCTACACTGCTGTGAACTCACCAATAGTTTCTGGGATTTCTGTTAGTGGTAGCAGGATTCATAATGTTTTAAATTAGTTGTTTCAACTGTCTCTTGTATTAAAATGCCTTAATAGTGTGAATGTTCATAAAACATAAATTTGTGTGGGTTTGTGTTTTAAATGTTCAACATTTATTTTAGCTTGTATATAGTCTTTTAGGAGTGTCAGATCTAAGAATGTATGCTAAAATATGTGTCATAGAATTAGCCTATTTTGTGTTTATTTTCTAGATCATAAAATGGGTAAAACAAGACACAAAAAGAAGAAACATTCTAGTCATAAAGTCATATTAAGTGATACAGAAACAAAAGTTAGAAGCAAATCTAAACATGGCTCAAGTCTTTATAAGACAGAAACACAGGATATGGAAGGTTCTGGAAGGTGTATTCAAGATAAAAACAAGGCTAAAGAAGAAGCTAATTCTTCAAGAACTAGTAATATGGAGGCTGGTGAATGTAGGAAGAGAAGTTCAGAAAATCACAGTGAAGATTTGGAGATGAGAAAAAAGAAAATCCATAGAGATGGCCACACCAGCAGTAAATATTTAGAGCAGAATGAGCCAGTAGATTTTGAGAAGCATCGTGCTGTATTAAATAAAATGTTTTTTGGGGATAAAGACACCATCAAAAGGTATATAAAAATCATTTGTTTTTCTCAAAACAAGTTTGATATATGTGATAACATCTTGTATGTTAATGACTCAGAACAAATTTTGTGGTATGTATTCTTGATGTTAATGTTAGATTGTGTTAAAAACTAGTTGATATTAGATTAAATCAGAGATATTTATTACATATAATCAGCCTTCAAAGTTCCTTTTATTTTAACCCTCTGGCTGTGGTCAGTGGTCATAGAGCATGTCATCATGTTTTTAAGACTTAAATTCAAAATTTTATGGATCTGTTATTTTATGAATGTGTGCTAATTACTTTAGTATCACATTTTAGATTATAATTCAAATTTTAGTAATATACATTTGTTAATTTCTTATTTTAAATCAAAATTCCTAAATATAAATTTTTGTGTGTCACACAGTATTTTAAATGCAGCTTTGGTTCAAATTGTATGTTTGTGATGTCCAAATACAAAGTCTGTAGTTTCTCACGAACTAGAAACTCAATGTGATATTGACAAGATAGAATATAAAATGAGGACATCCTATTATTTTTATTTGTTGAGATATTGCTACCTTGAGTGAATCAAACAGAGGCCTTGCCCTTTTCTTACCATTTTTTGGAAATGCTTGCATACACGTACTTCTGTCTATAATGTAAATAATCATTCAAAAGCTCAAAAAGTCACCATGGTGATTTCTCAGTCTTTAGAAGGTGGGACAATTGTTTTTTTTTTTAATTGTCAAAGGAAGTTGTCAGTGAAAATGTTGTCTGAAAACCTATTTTTTTTTTTAGTCAAGTATGGTTTAGTTGGTAAGCCTGATAAATTACAGTAGAATTCTGCAATGTTAATGGAGCAACTTGTAATATTTGGTTATTTCAAGATGCATATCTAAAACCTGAAAAAGATATTTTTTTGTATCCTGTATGTGTGAAATTTGACAAGGGTTAGCAAATTAGGGTAAGTGGGCATATGAGTCTAAAGTTTTTAAGTAGAAAGAATCATTGTTTTCTATATTTCTTTATTAACTGTTTCTATATTTTAAGAAAAATAACTGAAATTTAAGTGCTTGTAAATATTTTACAAAATATTGGTTCACCAGAACAAGTCAAAGACAGGTCACCGTCAAAGGTTGGTTTCATACTATTGTACTAGTTTAGTAAAGTTAGTTTGACAGCTGAAAGACCAATAAAATAAATATATGCAGTTCTATAATGCTATGAGATTTAAAAGTATTTAGACTAAACATTTGTGGTATATTGTTACAATTTGTAGTCATTCTGGGATTAAAAAGTGTACCTTGTATCTATTTCTTAATTTTTTAAGTTGTGTACAAGGTTTGTCAAATACATACAGTAATGAAAATAAAAGATCAAATATAATTTTTTTTTTATAAGTTTGGTAACTGGAGATTATTATGATGTTATAATGATTTTGCATGTGAAATTTTTAATTGTCTGGTACATAACAGTAATTTAATCTTAAAGTTAAGATTACTTTGCATGTTGGATAGTCAATATTAAAAAATAAAATAATGCAGAGACAAATAATTATTTAGAACTTACTAAAAAATCTGATATTTTGTATATTATAACCTTGTAATGTTTGCTGATAATCTGTAAATTTTTGTGAAGATATACTTCCTGTATTAAAAGTTATAGCTTGAAACCTATAGCAAGCACAAAAAAGGTTATGAGTTTGGTCCTTTGGACTGAGTCCATTCTAAGAGAATTAATCTCCAGGGTTAAAGTTTTCAAACTGCAACTAAAGCCTTGTGTTTCAGTGTTGAATCCAGACATTTTCACTGGGAAGGGAGGATGAATTAATATTAAAATTTGACAAAATTGAAAATACTGTACTCCAGGGAGGAGATTGGCTAAGGAGAATCCCCCTTGTACATCACCTGAATTCAACACTGCTTATGTTTTCACGTGGTATATAATGTAAAATTCTAGTCACAAATCATTCATATAAACAGAGGGTCCTGGGTTTGAGTTTGAATCATTTTGACATCTTCATTTGTTAAAGATACACAATATGATTTATTAATAGAAATGAAAAAAGATATGTACCTAGTTATCTAATTGTTTCATTGAGAACTTTGTCTATTGTATTGTGGTTGTTAGAATGTCAGTGTTATTTTGAAGGCTAGTTGTATGTTTAACTTATTTTAAGTAATTAAAATCTATAATATATTTATTTGTATTATTTTGATACTAGAGGCTCCACGACATATGATGATTTTTGGATTTTTCTTCGAAAATATCAAGCTATGCAAATAAAGGGTAAAACTGCAAAAAAGTAGTTCAGTTTTAGTGGGTGAGTTTGACCTCAAATAGGTGATCCTAGACTTCATTATATTTTATTAAAGAAAATTAGTGCAAAAGGTAATTTTGATATGTGAATGTTTTTAAGCAATTTACATTTGTATTTCTGTTGTCTATGAATTGAAAAATGTGGTATCAAAGTTAAAATTTACCTTTGTACATGGTTAAGGTAAATTAGAAACTTCTGTATGTATTACTAGTGAATGAGTTTTAATTAACAGGACTTAATACCTAGGAAGAGTGCTTGTGTGATTAACAGCATATTTTACCTCATGTTTTCCTGGTCATCTTGTCAGATCTAATCTGATGATTTCTCTATTGCATATCATTCAACTTCTTTTTAGGATATTCATTGTTATGAAATTCTTATTTTTGTTTCATTATTATTCCCTTTTTTGGCATGTTTTTCTTGTGTTAACATCTTCTATATTTGACTTGTTCATGAATGAAGCTTATTAGCTACAATGTAAAATACCTTAAGTTCTGAAAGTATCAATAAATACTATTGATAAAAATACTTCATAAAAAATTAATATATTTGAATGGATATTAGAGTGAATGAATTTAAGGCTCAGGAAAAAAAATACTTATAGATTTTTCTCATATTCTAAAAACACTGATTGTGTGTAATTTATAAGACATAAGAAATCTCTGATTATATGTACCTGATTGTGTGTACCGAAATCAATTATATTTGAGCATCTTCAATTTTCATGTGATGTTTGGAAAATATTATTAAAGATAATATTGACATGCAGATACTTTGTATACCATCAAGATGCATTAAAATGGGTGCTGTCATTAAAGCAGTTCAACAGGTGAATTATTTTTAAAAATTGTTTTAAGTGCCACCTTCTCAACCATTAAAAAGAAATCTGCATGCATTTTCTGGAGGGACTTGTCATAAACAGACTGAATTCTCAGATTGAATTATTGTGTCTGAATAGATCGCTCCACAAACATCAAAGAAAAGAGAAGCAGATATAATGTGGTTTTTGATGTTTCTGTGTATTGATAAATATTAGAATCTTGAAACTTTATATTGACATTCTTTTAGTTTCAGTAAAAAGTTAACTGAGTTGATATACTTACTGGAAATCTGTTGTTTTTTGAAAAGTTTGAAAAACAACTGCTTTTTCACAGTTTACTGTTACTGTTATTTATATTGGTGAAAACGTTTCTGTTTTAATTTGATAGTGTAACTTAAATATTTAGAATTATCTTTATTTTGTTATCACCATTAATTTGATTTGACAGTTACTAGCTTGATGCTTAAAATTTTAAACATTGTTTTGAAGTATGAACAAATTACTCATAAATGTACTTAGTATTATTTAAACTTATTTTAATAGATTAAATATTTCTTTTGCCATTTATAGAAAAAATGATAAATTATGGTATAACAATTAAGTGTTCTAATTTTTCATTAAAAATCTAATATTTATACCTTTGTCATTATTTAGTTTCTAAACAATCAGGTGAGAGTTCAATTGGGGTTCCAAACTTCCACAGTAAGCACCACAAGATAAATTTTAGTTTGAAAACAGATGATGTAAGAGAGCTGATGTGTCGAGGACATATTTTTAAGGAAGAGGATGAAACAGACATGTTAACAGAAACTGATGTAATTGAATTCCAACAAATACTCCTTCTTTATATTAATTTCCTGCAAAACAGAAATTTTTAAAGCTGAGAAAACTCAGAGAAGCACAAGCCAACTTACCAATTTCCAAATATGCTCAAGATATTGTTGATGGTGTAAAATCTCATCAGATTATAGTTGTGGCAGGAGATACTGGTTGTGGAAAGTCTACTCAAGTTCCTCAGTACCTATTAGCTGCTGGTTTCCAAAAGATAGTTTGCACACAACCACGAAGGATTGCCTGTATTTCTCTCTGCAAACGAGTTGCTTATGAAACACTTAATGAATATGGCTCTGAGGTTGCTTATCAAATTCGGTTTGAAAAAAGCAAGACACAACACACTAGAATTCTGTTTTTAACTGAAGGGTTGCTCCTCCGACAAGTTGCCTCAGATCCTTTGTTATCATCCTATGATGTTATTATTTTAGATGAAGTACACGAGCGGCACTTATCTTGTGACTTCCTTCTGGGAGTAGTGAAGTGTCTGATGATTCAACGTCCCAACTTAAAGGTTATACTGATGTCAGCAACAATCAATATCCAACTTTACACTGAATATTTTGGTAACTGTCCAGTGATACAGGTAGGTGTATGCAATATTTTATTATGTACTGTTATTAAGAATACTGTATGTATGAAATTAATGTGTTTTGTAGATTTTCAGTGTTTCTTTTCTTGCTCTTTGATTCTTTTGGAATTTGGTAGTGTCTACCTTGATAAAATATTTATATATTGAATATAATATAATAACAATCCTTTATAGCAAACAGTAACTCTCTGGCACCTCATTATGTTGTTAAAATACATCTGTAGTGACTATAAAAAATTGGAAAGTTACCCTTTTTTCTCCTTGAACACACAGCCAAGTTTAGTATGTCCTTTAAGAAATATTTCTTGTGTGGAAATTAAAATAGACGTTACATAACTTGGTCACACCCTATTGATCTGAGTTTACTTTATTCGGGATTTTTATATGCATGTATAGGGACTGTAAAAAGCAAGAACCCTCTGTCCCACTAGCTGTAAAAAGAAGTAACTCATAATGACAGAGAAAATGAATTTTTAGAGCATTGTATCCATAACATCAAGAAGATTTCCAACAAGAAAACTGGAGAAGAAATAAAAATTGACAGAAGTATCTGACTTTTAATTTATGAGATTTCTATTAATTTGTGCTATGCATAATGTTGTTATTATGCAGCAAAAGCCTTCCACCAATAGGAGGGTGACCCAACTTCCCTTTCCACTGACTCCCTCTATGTTTTTGCCCTTGTCACCTTCATTCTATTCCTTAGCACTAAACTCATCAGGCATATTTTCTTTGTCAGTGATACTTGTGATGTTGAGGGAACTTTATTTCTTTCTTTTTTTCTTCAAACTATGAACACAACTTCGTGTGCTTTCTGCAAGTATGAGTGACCGATTTACCCACATAGGTTTTGTAATGATAGCTTATGAGGTACATGCCCTGGGGATGATGTGATGTACATTGTGGATGCGAGAGTGAGTTCCCTTAGGCTGTCAGGTACTTCAGCCACATTCCTTCATCTGTTAATATTTTAGAAATATCTTTCCCTGTCGAGAAGAGCCTTAAACTTTCTTGCATTCTTCAGTCTTTATTTATCAAGCCCCTCGGTGTGGATTCCTGTACGTGCTGAAGGGACCTCCCACGGAAGGTTCTGTTCTGTCTGGTTACCTTCTCTGGGATCTAAACATCCACCCACGTGCTTGCTGTGCGTGGCGACCCATGAAGGGGAGGAGACGATTCTGGTGGTTGAGGGGTCCAACCCTAACACACCACTTTGACCTTGAAGTCCTGTAGACGGGCAGCCTTTGGGTGACCCCCCTCGCGGGTTAATCGGCTGGTCCACTTGGGCTAGAGTCAACCAAGTACCAGTGTTGTGGACATTGTGCCTGATGCTGGTGTTTGGGTATAGTGCTCACAAAACCCTGGCGTTGCTGCATTGTCCTTGCATGACATTGTAGTGTGTCCCCTTGTAGGGCTCCATGGTGGGTGGAGTCAGTGGGTACCGAAATTTTTCTTTTTTCCTATAGATCCTCCTTCAAAAAATTTAAATAAAATAGTGAAAAAACAGTCAATAGGTAAACGACCACGTCTTGAAGACTCTGAGCAGCAATCTTCAGCATCTGTAACACACGTATCTCATTTTCTTATATTACACTCTCTTTCAGAAAAACCTTTAGGGCAAATGTCCCTCTTGTTTATTCAGAAGGGACTAGAGGGTCTTGCTGGCTCTCCAAAGTCAGTAAAGAAGCTTTGATCTGGAGACATATTAGTTGAAACATCCACAACCCAACGCAGTGAACTCCTCATGAATTCAACGGCAATTCGGGACATACCTATTGAGGTTACTCCTCAATGCTACCTTGAATTCATCACGAGGAGTTATTGTTGAGAGGGATTTGAAGAACGTTTCCGTGTCAGAGATTATCGCTGGTCTCTCCACTCAAGGAGTTTCTGCAGTGAGGCGCGCGCATCTCCACTCGCAAAGATGGAGTTACACTGCCAACAAATACCCTCATTTTGACATTTACATCATCATGTGCACCTGCCACCATCAAGGCAGGTTATCTAATTTGCAGGGTATGGCTATGCTTCCAATGTCAGAGGTTTGGCCACTCAAAGACATCATGTCGTGGTTCCCTGACATGTGCTCGTTGTGGTGGCAAGGACCACGATGCCTATGCATGTGACATGGACCCACATTGCGTCAACTGCAATGGTTCTCCCCCTTCCTACTTTCATTCTTGCCCAAAATGGTTGGAGGAAAAAGAGGTGCAGCGTTTGAAAATGACTCATAACATTAGTTATCCTGATGCTCGGAAATTGCTGCCCGCCATTCCATTCGGGACATATGCTGCTGCACTTCGTTCCATAACTACAGTGGGAGCGCAGACAGATCTCTCTGTGCCTCCAAGAGAATCGTTTTCAAAACAAATGAAAAGCCTTTTGACCTCCATGGTAAAAAAGGTTGATGAATCAACTTCCTCACCCATCTCTGTTCCTCCCATACATTCCAACAAACCTCAAGTTCCACATCCTTCAGTTTCAAATACAGGCATTTCTTCTGATACATCTTTTTTTCTCCCACCCCAAGAGGCAAAACAATCATTTGTTTGCATCCTCAGTCACTGGAATCCCCTTCCAATAACAAAGACCTGCCCAATCGGTTGATAGACCTCCTCCGACTAAGGACAGAAAGGAAAAAAAGATGTAGTCAAAAACAGAAGGGTTCTCCAGCCACTTCGTCTACCCGTCATTAAGAATGGCTACCTTGATATAATGGAATTGTTGAGGTTTATGTTCTCATCTGGATGATATCAAAACATTGATTGCTTCCTACCATCCTGTATGTCTTTCCTTACAAGAAACATTTCTAAAACCTGCTGATACAGTCACCATTCGGCATTTTTCTCTGTACAGAAATGACAGGCTGTGTGATGGATGAGTACATGGAGGGGTGACGCTATTGGTTGATCAGCATGTGCCCACCCTGTCTTTGTCACTCAACACACCCTTGGAGGCTGTAGCCATCCGTGTTTCCTTGGGTCATACCATCACTGTTTGTTCTCTCTACCTGTCTCCTGGAGAGACATATGATCAATCAGACCTTGATGCTCTCGTTGAACAGTTGTTGTCTCCCTTTCTACACCTGGGGGACTTTAATGGACATCATCCCCTCTGGGGAAGTGCTGTTATTTGATGGGAAGGGTCGCTCTGTAGAGCCTATGCTCTCTGATCACAATCTTTCTCTTTTCAATACTGGTTCTTCCACTTATTTTCATGCACCTAGTCAGTCCTTTATCGCTATTGATCTCTCAGTTTGCTCCCCTTCATTATTCTCCCATTTTTTATGGAGGGTTGACAGTAATCCACCTGGTAGTGATCATTTTTCGATCCTTTTGAGAGAGACTGGCCGTGGTCAATGCTACCTTACCCGCGTGACCTGGTGGAAGCTGGATCAGGCAGATTGGTCCACTTTCACTGCTCTCACAGAACTTGATCCTGCCATCGTGAATCAGCCATCAATAGACGACTGTGTGGCAGCGGTAACTGGCTGTATTATACAAGCAGCTGCTCAGTGTATTCCTAAAACCTCGACACGTTTTCCATGATATCCTCGTCCGTGGTGGAATCCTGCTTGCCACTTAGCACAGAAGGCTTAAAAACGGGCCTGGGATATTTTTCGTAGATATCCCACACTATCTAACCACGTCGCTTTCCAATGGGCCCGTGCACATGCAAGGTAGGTAAGATGTCAAAGCCAGAAGGAATCTTGGATTCAGTTCACAACTAGCATATCTTCTACCACCAGTTTCAAGGTCATATGGGACAGGATTTGAAAGGTCACTGGGCACTACAATTCTGTCCCCCTCTCAATCTTACTCTCTGATGGTCAGGAGGTGGTTGATGTCCAGAGCATCGCTGATACTTCAGGTGAAAGCTTTTGCCGGGTATCTAGCACTTCTGCTTGTTCCTCTACTTTCTTGGCCATCAAGACTTGGGCAGAGTGTTCACCTCTTTCCTTTCGAACTGACTGTCTCTTTGACTATAATTGTCTCTTTACATTGGTGGAACTGAAAATGGTCCTTCATCAGTCTGTCAGTACATCTGTTGGACCTGATGATGTATACTATGACATGCTGCACCATCTATCTCCTGCTTCTCTTGATGTCCTTCTAATTGTTTTCAACTGGATCTGGCAGGAGAATGTTTTTCCTGATGCCTGGTGCCAGGCTATTATTTTACCTTTCTCTAAGCCAGGGAAAGATCCCAAGATTCCTTCAAAGTACTGTCCAATTGCTTTGACGAGCTGTCTCTGTAAGACCTTAGAAAGGATTAACCTTGGTTAATGCTCGTCTTGTTTGGTTCCTCAAATCAAACAACTTCCTCTCGCCCACCCAGTGTGGGTTCTGACGACAGCACTCCACCACGGACCACCTAATTCGACTTGAAACATCAATCAGAGAAGCTTTTCTCAAATGCCAACATCTTGTATCAATATTCTTTGACATTGAGAAGGCTTATGACACAACATGGAAGTTTGGCATTTTGCGAGACCTCCATACATATGGGTTACGTGGCCATTTACCCATTTTTATTAAACAATTTTTACTGGACAGGAGATTCCAAGTTCTTGTGGGTTCGACACTTTCCCGTTCTTTTGTACAGGAACTTGGAGTCCCTCAGGGCTGTTTTGAGTGTCACACTTTTCAGTATAAAGATAAATGCCATCACTGAACAACTCCCTCTCACTGTTGCGAATGGGCTGTATGTCGACGACTTTCACATCTCATGTCAGTCGTCGAACATGAGATATATTGAGCGGCAACTAGAAACTGCCCTCAATTGTGTACTGAAGTGAACTATAGCAAATGGCTTTAATTTTTCTCTTTCTAAAACCATTTGCATGCATTTTTGCCACCAACGGGGTATTCACTCTGATCCTGAACTTCATATCAGTGATGTTTCGCTGCCAGTGGTCCCTGAGACCAAGTTCTTGGGGCTTATCTCTGACCGTAAGCTGACCTTTATACCACACTTAAAACAGCTACGGGTCAAATGCACAAGAGCACTGAACATCCTCCATGTCCTCTTTACTGCCAGTTGGGGAGCAGATCGCTGTTCTATGTTAAAGGCATATCGTGCTCTTATTCGATCAAAACTCAACTATGGATCAATGGTCTATGGCTCTGCCAGACTCTCAGCCTTAAAGATGCTGGACCCCATTTAACACCAAGGACTTCGACTCTGCACTGGGGCTTTCCGTACCTCTCCAGTTTAAAATATATACATTGAATCTCATGAACCTTCTCTACACCTTTGCCGTTTGCAACTATCTTTACAATATACTTCGAAACTTCATTCCTTACCAAAGCATCCCACCTGGAAATGTGTTTTTCTTCCTCGGTGGGCAGTACTTTTTCAGAACAGACGATCTGCCATTGCTCCTTTTGGCCTTCGCATCCAGGCGCAATTGGATGAATTGGGTCTGTCCTTGGATAACATTGCAGAATCCACAGGTCAGCCCATCCCACCATGGCTTATTATAGCCCCCAAATGTGACCTTTCTTTCAGTCATCTGAAAGAGGCAGATACTCCAGATTGGAAGTACCGTCTTTTATTCAATGAATATCTTTCAAACAATCATTCCGTTCCAATTTATACAGATGGTTCCAAATCGGGGTAATTCAGTGGGCTCTGCTATGGTTTGGTGCTTGTGCGCAGAATCCCCTCTACAGCTTCTGTGTTCACTGCTGAACTGTATGCCATATCTCTTGCCCTGGATCATATTGAAGCTGAGCAGTACTCCAACTGTACTATTTATACTGACTTGCTTAGTTCTATACTGGTCCTAGAATCGATACACGTTGGCTCACACCCTGTTCTCACTGATATTCAAAACTGACTGGCCCATTTCTCATTAACATCTACTTCAATCCAGTTTTTCTGGATACCAGGCCATGTTGGTATTTGCGGGAACGAGCTTGCAGACATGGCAGCTAAATCTATCTGCTCTGGCACTATCACCACTGTGCCTATTCTGTACATGGACTATGGTCCTGTATTCAAGGCTCTTCTCCATGCCAGCTGGCAGTCCACTTGGAGTGAGCAACACGACAACAAGCTTTTTCAAATAAAACCCTATATTGGGCTTTGGCCATCTAGCTTCCGTAAGGTTCAGAAGGAGGAACTTGTTCTAACTAGACTATGCATTGGTCACAGTTTTTTATCTCATCGTTTTGTTTTATCTGGAACTGTTGCACCAGTGTGTAGTTTGTTTAACACTCAAATCACTATAAGCCACATTTTACTTTCTTGCCATCGTTACAACTCTCAACGATGGCACTATTTTAAACATGTTCTGTCCCATTATGTCTGTAACATTAGAGAGTGTTATTGGTGATGGTGACACTGTCCACCTTGATAACATTTTTAGTTTTTTAATGGCCATTAATGTTTTTAATCTCATTTAAGTGTTGGATATTTATTCATTACACCTTTTTAATCGTGGTTCCCTTTTCAAAGTTTCAATCTCTCTCGTTCAATTTGCAATTGGAAAATGGCCAGAACATTACATAACTCGACACCAGGACTGGAAAGGCCAACTTCAGCTGACTAACGCTGCTGTTTGAACTACCCATTAGTCGTCCTGGCGAGTTGTTATTCCAATTTTGCTGCATGTCTTTTAAACTTTTATTACTTTACCCTTTGGTACTGACAATAATAATGACACATAACCTGGAACCAGGACTGGAAAGACCAACTTCAGGTGACTGACGGTGGTTCTGGTACTTGCCTGTTAGTCTTCCTGGCGAGTTATGATCATTACCATTCTGCTACAGGAAGTCCTTTACAACTTTGTAGACTGGATGTCAACATCAGTTTTATGCAATTTTCTGTTTTTAATTGCTGTTTCATTTTTACCTTCATTTACTTTTACAAATTTTACTACATTTACTTTACTTTTACCTTTTTACTGGACATTTGGCTACTCATTATTACAATTTTGCTATATGTCTTTTAAAACTTCTATTATTATACATTTTGAAAATGGCTGCTATGACACATAACCCAGAACCAGGACTGGAAAGGCCAACTTCTGGTGACTGATGGTGGTTCTTGTACTTACCTGTTAGTCTTCCTGGTGGGTTATGATCATTACCATTTTGCTAGAGTAAATACCTTACAACTTCTTATCCTCTGCTTTCTCTCTTAACATTGTAAACTAGGTGTCAACTTTGGTTTTATGCTTTTTCTGTTTTTCAATGATGTTTTGTTTCACTTTCATTTCCATTTCTGTATTTTACTACATTTAATTTGTTTTTACCTTTTTACCGGACGTTTGGTGCAGATAGCCTAGCTGCTTTGTGCCATAAAACGCTGAATCAATCAATCAATTTATCAAGCATCTAGCATTGACTTTTTCTCCTATGTTATATTCTTTTGTTTGTTCTATACTAAATCTTAACTCTAAGTCATATCATTTACCATTTTCTAGACTACTTCTGTTTTTGGGACAACATTAAGCTTCTCCCTTCTCATCTGTTTAATTTTTATTTTATTTCAGTTATTCTGAATCTCTTTTTGAGATTCTCATGTTTGCTACTTCTTTTGTCCTTTTTTTTTGGAAGGGGGACTTTTGACATCAATTTTTCATAATCTGTTTTATAACTCTTCTTTATCTCTCATCTCTGCACCTCAAGTTTGAGGCTCTCCACTGCACTCCAGAGCATTTTGTGGGTGATTCTTGTTGCCTTCTCTTTTCTACTGTGGCCATTTTCTTTGTATCTTTTCTGTTTACTCTCTTTCTAGTTACTGGAGAATGTTGGGTAGGGATGCTCTGCTGTCCCTAGTTTGACTTCTGTTTTTCATTCTTTGAACTCTTTGCCTGGTCCCATTCTTTGTTCTAAAGCATGGAGTTATTCCTGATTTGATTAACTCAAGGACTAAGGCCTCCCATTGTCAATCTTTGATCTTATAATTTGTTTCCACATTGTCCCCAACTATACCGTCCACTATTGTACATCTTTTTTGTCCTCAGTTTCCTGTCTTTTTTATTCCAAACTTAGTCTTAAACCCAGTATCAGTCCTGTTGAGATTGTTCGTGAAGTTTCCTTCAGTATCAGGTTTTATGGTTGCCTGGCTCTCACAGTTTGAGCTCCTGTGGTTACACCTTTCAGTCCACTCAGTAGTTTTTTATACTTTTTACCCATGGACTTTCTGTTACTCTTCTCATTTCAATTCTCTTCTTTTTTACTTTTCTCCTTCCATTCCCATATATGTCTAACATCTCTTCAAGGTGTGTTCGTCCCCACTTCTCACAGTTCTTCACTTCAAATCAATATTTTATTCCCTGATTGTGTGGTTTAAAACTCATTCTCAGGTGGGATCAGCCTTCTCCCACTTGCCTGTGAGCATTGGACTTTTCTGTCAGTAGCGTTATGCTTATGTAGTTTTTGTGTTTGGTGACCATTACTTCATGGGGAGTGCTTATCCCTTTGGCTTATGTGCATATGAACCTCCTCAGTTGATCTATGCTTGGTCAGTCTCACAGGATTCTTTGACATCAGTTGCTCTCATGTTCCATCCTTTATTCTAATATTTGTGTGGGTGACTGGACTGTTCTTGTCCACCCAGTCTCAACCTACAGTGCTTTACCTATGTCTTCCCCCTCTCATTGAGGAAAATTTCTGAACATCTTTTTTTCATCTGATGCATGGACCCAAGGTGAGCCCTCTTTTCATATCCATGTGCTTGAGCTTTTGGTGCACTGTTGGGTATAGCACTGTATTTGGATCATTAAGTTAGTTTCATTCCTTCTGATCCTTGGTTTTTTCCTAAATTGGGCCAGTTGGTAATGGGTTAGTCCTCTTGCATGCCATGTACCAAGTTGCAATCCACCTCTTTTAACCAGACTGTGATCTGCCTGCAGTTTGTATATTCTCCCACTTTCTTCACTGGGGGTTCCCTTTTGGATGTTATTCTCATCATTTCCTAATCAACCCTCTCACTTCCATGTTTTCTCTTTTCTGATCATCTGTTCTTCATCTTTCATTCCTGGCTGTTGCTGCATTCTAATCATTTGGTATTTTACTTACCATAATGCTCACCCACTTCTTTACTTTGGGTACTGGTATTGACTAAGGATTCTCCTAGTCATTTGATTGTGGTGGTACTCTCTGGCTGGCTTTGATTCTCTGCCATCTGTGAACTCAACCCTTTCCTCCCATTTTCATTCTACACTTTATTACTTCTACTGGATCTTGTCTTTCTACTGCCATGTTCTACCCACGAAACCTGACTTTACCATCTGATATTTTTTTCCCTTTCAGGGCATCATTCTGTGTGATTTTTCTACACATGGGAGGGTGGGACATTTGTCACCATTTTTCTCCTAATCTTTCTTCTGTCAGGCTGTTCTACAAGATTTAGCCATCTCTACACCTGCCAATTATTGGACTGCCTTATCTTCACTATTTGGCTACTTGTTACTGCAAGGTGTTTCTTCCCCTTTTTTCTCCATCATCTTCAGATCCTTCCTTATCCATACACACATTACCCTGTTCCCATGCCCTACTGGGATTTCAGTGTCATTGTGCACATTCGAGCCCTTGCCCATCCTAGCCATTGGCAATGTGCAACCTCTGCTGCCATCACTTCAGACATTCTTTTCTCTTCTTGCTTGTGCTTACCATTATCCTCCTTCTTATGCTGGTGACTCATCCTGTACATTTGTCATCAACCTCTTATTATTCTTTCTCATTTCTGATCTCTCCTTCTTTGGTTTATAGTTGCTTGGTAAATTGATCTCCACTGTTCTCGTGTCTTTTATTTTTTTTGTATTGTATTCTTCTAGCTTATTATGACTGACAGACATTTCTGCCCCATTTATGCTGTTTCTTGCTACGTGCTCTTATCTTTCACTTTCAGGATTAAAGCCTTCCAATCTTCATTTCATGGGATTCCTTTGTTTTTGAGAGACAAATCTCCTGCTTATTTTGGTACAGTCTCCCACATTCTTTGTTTGGTCTTCCCTTTAGAGGTTGTTGCTTGTAAATGGTCAGCATTCTACCCCATGAGACTTGTACTTCTCACATTACCTGCTGCTGCTGGACAAGATGATTCATGCTGGCATGCATACTTCCTCACATAACATCATTGCCCACTCTCTTTGCCATTTGGCTGTCTTGTCTCCTGGGTGTCACTGCCTGCCTCTGTTAGCCATCCTATAATATACCTACCATCATTAGACATTCCTCTTTGGTTTATAGCATTTTCTTTCAGGATCTTGCCTGGTGACTAGTGGTACTCTCCAGGGACACTTTAATTCCTAGAATTCTGTAATGAGACAGGATAATGGAAGGAGCTCATTCCATCTGCCCTGGCTTTATATATATGCTTACAGTTGAGATGGGATGTTTTACAAGACCACTTGAGGTAACGTCATTGCATATTTTGATATCTTTCTAATGTCTTATCCAGACCATATCTACTCCATGGACTTTCATAAAGAAAACCAGCACCAGGGTTGTTCTGCCTGCTTCCTTGGTTTACTTGCTAGCTTTTAAAAATAGGTTTATGTTATCACCTGTTGCATTGTCTTCAGTAAAAGTTCTTTCCAAAAGGTGTCTGGTAGGAATCCTAACATTTTCTATTGGTTTATCCACTGCATATTCCTCCCTTGTTTTTTCTTTGAGTGGTGCAAGGAAAACCCTTAGCACTTATCAGTTTCTAGATGCTGATGTGGTGGGCAATAGAGAACCTTCATTGATTAGGACCCAATAGCTGGGAGATGAACAGATGGGGCCAGTTGGTGCAAAGAGAGATAGTGTTGATCATGTCAGTGTAGTTCAGATCACCCCACTTAATTATTATACTCGTAACATGCCAGCATTACCCATCCAACTGCCACCCACATGTTAGTTCCCAGGCAGTCTGGTGTTGGGTTGCTGTAAGATCAACCAAGATAAAACTTCATATTTGTACTTGGTAGGATCTTTCTCATACCATGTATGAGACACCACCTGATTTTGGACCAAAGTTTACCCATTATGTATGTATTACCCATTCTTGGTGATGATAGAGTTGAGTACTCTGTATGGTCTTTTTATGCCCCAACCATACTACACATATTGGCTTTCTGACCTCTCGTGTGCAAACACTCACATGACCATGTTTTTATACTGCCCATATCCACAACACAAGGGGATTGTTTGCTCCCTTCCTTCCTCTCAGACTGGATGAAAAGTGTACCCTGGATGATGTACAGTCTCTCACAGGTATGCTCCAGTGGAGCTCCTGCCATCTGTGAAACATTAAATTTTAATAATGAATGTCAAGTAGAGGTAGTCTATGTATAGCTGTATCATTACTGTATTATTGTTTATATTCCTTTTGGCACTGGCATCTCTACATCACTTTGCACTTACAAAATGTTTTTAGTTACTTTTACTGCTAAAAAAATGGATTTTGAAATCTATGGTAGATAGAGCATAAATAATTCATTGTGTATCCATGTGTTTAACAATAAAACAAGCAGTCAAAGTTTATTGCTCCTATGTTCCTGTCTTCAGCTATTCTGAATGTCCAGCATTCAAAATTACAATTAACCATAGTGGTGGGGGTCAAAGTGCATAAGGCATGACCTTTAACAAGATATAGTTCAGTACTGTAGTATGTATTTGATATTAAAGTTATCAGCTATTCATTTTACCTTACACTGCTCATTCAGAAATAGTTTGTGGAAGAAGAGAATAAATGTCAGATACAGTATACAGGAATACTGAAAAATAATTGTGGATATACATTTCA
Source organism: Tachypleus tridentatus (assembly GCF_004210375.1). NCBI lineage: Eukaryota > Metazoa > Arthropoda > Merostomata > Xiphosura > Limulidae > Tachypleus > Tachypleus tridentatus. The sequence goes on from NC_134834.1 coordinate 106,009,995, forward strand.
GAGGTTTTAGAGCTTATTCAAATATAATATGCTAATTATATGATGGAGAAGGGTAACTTTATTCTATACATGAACATCAACTTACATAGTGACTGATGTCATTTCGTAGATGTATCTTGATTATAGATACTTTTGTTATTCATTTGATATCTTTGTACAAGAAACTTGTATATGTTACTAAGGCTTTTCTTGTTTCTTACACATACAGGTAGTACATTTGAAGTTATAGTCAATATTTCTTTCACAATACTTAGTTCAGAAGATTTAACTGGGCACATGGGATTGAATTGATTAATGTCACAAAAATAACAAAGTAATTGGAATTAAGGCTTTTGTTAAGTACCATTTTTGATTCTTACAATAATCAAAATTATTGGAATTATGCTATTATAGGTATTTGTTGTCAAGTGCAATGCTACAAAATTGCCTGTATGTGCTTTGTCCACTTCAGTTATTAATACTGGGTTTGTAGCACTATATATGTTTTAATTTGCCAACTTACTTTATAGAAATTTATTAGACACACTTGTTTAGTTGAATGTTGTCAGTTATTGAGCCAGATTATTAATTAATAAAGAAATTTCATTAATCATTCAAATCTTCACACGAATGTTAACTTTATTTTGAAGTAGACTGCTGTATTGTTAATGTTTTTTGTGAAGGAACAACGTAAAGTATACACACACACGTACATATGTGTGGGTGGAAAGATGAAACACAACCATGGCACTTTGCCATTTTTTACCTTGATATTCTTGAAAAATATTACTTTGTTTTGTCTTTTTTTGCTCCAGTAAGTAAGAGAGTAAGAAATAATGTGGATAATGCATAACTGTTACATATTGTAAGTCTTTATGAACTTAGATTTTTAAATTACGTAATTCTTTTGTAGGACTTTTCTCTGTCCATGTGATATTTCTTGATATATTGGTTGGAATTGAAGCTGTTTCATGTCAGAAGTTGATTTCTATTTAATTGTACTTGTGGAAGCAGCACATTTCCCATGCCACTAATACACACACAATTATGTATGCCTTATGAAATTCTGAATTGACACTAGTCTACATTATTTTGATTTGTACTGATTTATGTTACTTGATTTTAGGTTCCTGGTCGTTTGTTTCCAATTGAAGTGGTTTATCGTCCAATACCAACAGAAGAACGTCGTACTCAGACTGGTCGGATGAACCCTAATCCTTATATTCGGATAATGCAACTAATTGACAGCAAGTACCCCGTCTGAAGAGAGAGGTGATCTTCTAATATTTCTAAGTGGAATGTCTGAGATCTCAACTGTTGTAGAAGCAGCTAATGTTTATGCAGAGCAAACACAGAAATGGATAATTCTTCCTTTGCACAGTACTTTATCACTGGCTGAACAAGATAAGGTAAAGAGCATATATCTTGTGTATGATGACATTATTAAATTCTGTAATTTTCTGGCTGAACAAGATAAGGTAAAGAGCATATATCTTGTATATGATGACATTATTAAATTCTGTAATTTTCTGGCAGAACAGATTTGGGAAACGAAGGTTCTTTTTTTTTTGATAAAATTAAAATTACTGAGCCTTATGTGTATACACAGTAAGAAATTATTTGTATCTAAGCTTGATGTAAAGTTATCTATGTAAAGAAAGTAATTTAAATGAATGAATTAATTTTCAAATATTTTTGGCCATATATTGAAAACTTGATAAAAAGAACTGTTTTTGGATGCAAAAAAAAAAACTAACTTGATAAAATAATTAAATTTTATGCTACATATGGGCCTTTACATTTGCAGTAAAAACCTTTTTTGCAGAGGAAGCAGCTGTTACTTTGACACTTTCAGCTGTTCCTTAGACTTTAACAGTCATCTTCTATAGGTACCAAGCCTTATCTATTATTCTTAACAGGATACCAAATTTTATCTGTTATTCTGAACAGGATATCATGCTTAATGTTTATCCCATCAGAATACCAAACTTTATCTCTCGTTTCAAACAGACTACCAGGCTTTACTTTTCATTCACTATGGACTATCCAATTTTACTTGTCAATTTCAACAGGATGTCAAGCTTAACGTGTTATTCTCAACAAGATGAAAAGCTTTAGCTCTCATTCTGTGCAGGTTGCCAAGCTTTCCTGTGCCATTATTTTTATTAAACTGCATGAAGTAACTTAAATTACATCAGTCACTTTACTAATAATTACAGCAAAGGAAGAAGTTGATCATACCTTGATCATATAGCTAATCTACAAGGTACACACGATATCTAAAGAGTTTCATAACTTTAATCTCAATTACACAATGTATGTTCATGGTTAAAACTTTAATCTATTAAAAGTTATTACCAGCTTAAAAGTATTTTATATTATTAATATGTCTTTGTACACTTTGAAAACTTGTATAAACAGTTAGTAGTTATAGAAAAAATACAGTTGAGTATAAACTTAGTGTAGGCATTTCAAATAGATTAATGTATGTTTTTAGCATCTCAGTAGAGATGATGAAAAACTCAAATATTACCTTTATAAAATGTTTAATTATTAGCTTCCTATAATGAAAGTTGTAGATGGATAGTTCAGAAGCATTTGTTATATAATATCTGTAGTTTGTTGCAGAACTTATAAATAACTAATCAAAGCAAATAAATTAATTATTCTGGCTTTCACTGAAAATAATTTTTTTAGATTTCCATCATGAATATTTAAAAAAACCCACATAAAATCAAAGTATTTTTAACCTCAGTTTATAATTGCAAACTTTATTCAGTTTCTCTTGCAATTATCCTTTATTTTTATTTTTTAGGTATTTGATTATCCTCCTGAGGGTGTACGTAAGTGTATAATATCCACAAACATAGCTGAAACTTCAGTCACTATAGACGGAGTCAGGTTTGTGGTTGATTCTGGGAAAGTAAAAGAGATGAGTTATGATGCCACCTATCGCATGCAGAGACTTCAGGAGTTCTGTATTAGTCGAGCCAGTGCAGAACAACGGAAAGGACGTGCAGGTGAAAACTAAAAATATCAAGATGGAAGTTTGCATTTAGTGATAATTGGCTTATCTAAATAAGGATTACATTGAAACTGTAGAGCTTTATATACAACTTTTGAAACAGCTTTGTATTATTGTGTGTGAGATTTTAATGGTGAATGTAACATTATAGCTTTCTAATCACTTATGGAGGATAAATGGTTCTGTTTGTTTTTTCTTCAGTTAAATAAATTTTTAGCTGCAAGCTGCTCTATCTATCAGGCATGACAGTAAAAAAAACTCTCTATTTCTGGGAGTTATATGATACTTTATAAAATTACATTACTCTGTCATGCACTATTCAAACTGAACTGCCAACAAATAAAATTAAAGTTGTTATTTGTTTCTGAAGACCAAATTTGAAATTCCTAAAATGTAAATGCTTAGTTCCTCTGAATACCAGCAGAATTTCACCCTGGGTGAGACTGAAATAAAGAACAAACAAAGGTTCAAAGGTCGTAAATGAAAAGAGATAATTGTTTCCTTTATTTCTTGATTTATTGTCCTATGTTTTAAGAAAAACAGATTTAATAATTTATATCTCTAATAGTAATAATCTATATACATATATATTGTATAATAATTGAAATGTGACTGTATATTAGAAAATACTAGTCCACTAAAATACAGCCAAGATGGGGAAGACTAAAGGTCAGTTTTATATTACTGGATATGTAACATGAGTGCATGTGCACCCGATAAAGGTAAGTTATATAATGTTAGGTAGGCATGACTGGAAGATGAATATAATAAATTTTAATGTAAATATATAACGTTATGAGACTTAAGCTAATTGGACTAAACATTTGTATTTTTTGTGTAATGATATTTAGTTATTCTTGCACAATAAAGTATAATTTATATTTATTTTTTAATTTTTTTTATGATGGTCATGAGATTGTTCAAGTGACAAGACCCCACATAGTTAGAGTAGAGATAATAACATAAATATAGTCTTACTAAAAACAAATGTTTGTAATGTAATTTGGAAGTTTTAGGGATTACACAAATAACATTTGATATTTTTGGGATGAAGAATAGTTGTTTTTTTTAATCATAACATGAAATCATTTTGTTTTCAGACTCATAAAGAAACAGACTCAATATTTCCACAAACAAATCTTTAGTAAAAATATTTTGTTAAAAATCTGATTTTTTGCACACAAAATACGTTAACCTTTACTAAAAGTCTACTCAATTTTGTGAAGGGACACGTACTGTATCAAAATGTACAGTGTAAATAATAGTGTGTAAAATGTGTAGAAAAAACTAGTGTGTATTATACCAACCCCTTCCCAAAAGGGTTAACATTATAAGACTTTCATATACAAAAAACTGTTGAACTATTTTTAATAAACTAAAATAAAGAATTGTCCTTGAATAGTCTGTTTGCAGTGATTGTCGTGTTAATTTTAAAAATACTTTTCTTTGTTTCAGAAATCTCAAATTTCGTTTGTGTAATCCCAGAAACCTCATAATTACATTTAAAATGTTTGTTTAATATTTTATTTGTTATTTTTCTGGTCTATCTCTATACAGGATTGATCAATTGAACAGAAGACCTCATAACCACCCAAAAAAGAAAATCAAATTAAATCTAAGTTACATTGTTTATTCTTTTAAGAATGACTTTATATTGTAATATCAAACTGTTTATCCTAAGTAGCTTTAAGCTGGTAGCAATATTCATCTAGTTATAATTAAATGTTATTGTTTTATTTGCCCTTTGATCCATGTCTAACTGCTATTTATGCAATTTAATCACTTGGGAAAAGTGGAGTTCACATTAAGCCATCAAATTACATTACCCATAAGCTGCTTGCAAAGGGTGCCTCATGAAACACTTTTATTATATTATTATTTATTTTATCTAATCTTATAGTAACTAATCCAGAAAGGTCACTGTTTTTACATTTTAGTTACTTTTATAATAATAAATAAAGTTACTCACCCAGTCTTCTTTTTTCTTGTTGTTGATAGTTGATAACACTTAACCCTACTTTTCTATTCTAATGGTAGTAACGCACTATTATAATTTTTACTTAATAATGTTCAAAAGGACATGGACTAATAACATGCAAAAATAGACAATTTCCCAAACTCTCAAAATTTGTCTGACTTTCTAACTATGTGGCAAGAGCTGTTACAAATTCATCCAAGTTAGTCGTTAGCTTTCCCATGGGAATGGAGCATGTACTCTGAGAGAAATTAATGAATTAATTAATTCAGAACACAATATTGTGCAATACATCATTTGATAGATGAAAATATAATTAAACATATAAGAGAACTATTAACAAATCTTGTAAGAGAGGATGTTATGGGTGGATGTGGCAGGAAGGATCTGATTTTTTATTTTATAGCTCTGTAACCAAATAAAATTAAAGGCTATAAAAATTATGGTGTGTCTAAACAGTGAAGATTTTAATTTTGGAGGGGCAAAAGGAAGAGAAGTTGTCTGGAGGAAATGTGTTACATGTTTCACACTAGGGGAGTTCAGGATGTTTTAAAATATTGCCATGTAGCATTAAGATCTTAAACCTTGTATGCTTTTAATATAACTATTATCAGGCAAGATTTTATGGTATAATTAATTACTATAACATAAACAGAAAATAGTTTAGTAAACTTTGGAATGTAAGATGTATAAACTTTGTGTCATGCTCAGTCAAGTTGAGTGTGCGCATTTTACAGTTTGACTGTCAGTCATGTAAAAATGTAGTAAAATGCTTTTTTCCTACCTACAGAAGCAAAGTTAAAACAAGTTTCACAAAAATATGTTTAAAAATGCTGTTAAGTTAAAATTAGGAATTTGTATTTCATATTGTGGTTGATTGGATTAATATATCAATTTTTTTTTTCTTGTCTTTAATTGCAGGTTTAGTCGTTGTCAGTAACATCATTACCTACATACAATACATCAAGTGTATTTAGCATCTGATGGTTTTCTTTTTTGTGAAAATTGATATAATTTGAATCAAAATAGAAGTAAAAAGCAGTAATATTAAAAATTGTTTTTCTGATATATTATTTTTCTCCACTAACAAGATTAGCTGTTCTCATCCAGTGCTGCTCTCTATGTGGAAATCTTTTCTTTTTGCATGTAACAAACGATTCCAACATGTCTCTCATATAAATCATTGTACATCACTACTCCACCAGTAGGAGCATAATGCATGTGATACATCTGACTGAGACTCCCTCTGTACATCTCTACCAAACTATCACTCCTTGTTTGGCAGTGCATGTGCTTGGATGTTTTCCTTTCTGTTGAAAGTTGTGTGGTTGTATTCATTTATTTTGCTTCTAGTTTCCATTAAGACTGTTTCGTAACTTCTCTTTAATCTCAGATTTTTATAGTGGCATTGTCCTTTATTCTTTCTTTTATTGATTGACCTTTCCTCATTATGAATCCCAAAGTTCAAGTTACCACTTTGGGGTACAAACCTGTGGCTAGCACTATGTCTCAGGCCTCAGTTGCAGGGAACCCAGTGAGGATTTATCCATATTTATTTGCTGGGAGATTGAACATTACATAGATGAACTTCTGTCTCTGGATCTTGCCCCACTTTCAAATCAATCTGAGCGTGTTCAGATGAATTTCATTTCTTAGCTATGTGACATATTTCTCTTTCCCTATTTCCTGAGAAATGTGTTTTTCCAATATTCAATCCTTACTACTTGGTTCCCCCTCTCCTTGGATACTTGGGTACGTGCTGACAACTTTGCCTCACAATGAAATGATTGGATTAGCATGCCTTGCTGCCCATGGGTTTAAGACCTGTTTGTTCTTGCATATCATTGTGCAGACTGTTTTTTTTCTGGACCAGCAATTGTTATGTTTAATTTTGCCTGTTTGTGGTGCAGTCCCTGAATCTTTCTAAGTCTGACATTGGCCAATTTTCTTGCCTTTGTCTTATTCTCACAACTTCTTTATGATATCTCCTCTGTTGTGCTCTTCACAGAAATCCTGAGATGTTTTCTGGAGACATCCTTTCCCATTTTCTTCATCTGTGTTGGGTTGTTTGTTGTCTTTTGTTCTGGCCTTATGTATGTAGTTTCTCTGTTGGGACTTTAACTTGCATCCATTTACCATCATCTTACCTTCATGATTTACCTATAGCCTCATTTCTGTGGCAGTATGGCTTTGACATGAACCCCAAGTCTTTGGTATCCCAAATTGCATCAGTACAACAATAATCTACTCTTTACAATCTTGTTGCATGTTTACTTCAGTCAGAGCCCAATATGGCATCTATTACCACTTCCTGTACCACCTTTTCCAAACCCTTACCTGTCCCTTCTTCTTCAGTGATGCACGCCATACTACCAGAAAGATTCATGATTCCATTTTTTTCCCTTTACCTGTGTCTTCTACACCCATTTCCTTCCATATTCAGTTAGCATCTGCCAGAGGAGGTCCAGGAACTACTATCTCAGAAAGCCATCAAATCTATCCTACATCATTTAATAGGTTTTTATTCCAGACTCTTATTTTGTTTCCAAAAGCAGGGGGCTGGAGGCCTTTCATCGATTTGTCCTGCTTCAGTTGTTTTGTTCACCTGCTCCATTTTACCATGGAGTCATTTTTTTCCTACAGTGGGCATTTTCTCTGGGCTTTTGGATGACCAAGATGAACATCATCAATGCTTATCCCCACATCCCTATATCACCACAATTTTATCTGTATTTTTGGCTCATCCATCACAGAGTATTTTATCAATTTCACATCCCTTCAGGGATGTGGTGTATGGGTCAGTCACCAGGAGGCTTTGGGTTGTTGCCTGTAAATGAAAGGTCTTTACATATCAATATCCTCAAGGTTTTCATTGTTAGTCTTTTGGGTTTTGAATTACTTCCTGCATTGCCCCAGATGTTGTCTGATGATGATTCACTCTGACAGTTCTCAAGTGATAGCACATACCAATCATCTAGGAGGAACCTGGGTTGAGATATCTGTTTTGAACACTGAATCTATTATATTGGTCTGCATGCACCACATTGATCTCATTGAATGTTGCTCTTGTGTGCTCAGTCTTGTAGAAGATTATTTTATTCCCACCCAGACCAAGTATATCCAATGGAATTCTTTAGATCACCTTGTTTCCCAGTGGCTTTGCAGTCAATGGGATTTTCCCTACATAGATGCATTTGCCACATACTTCAATCACAAGTTACCTTTCGTTTGGTCTATGACACCTCATCCCTGCTCTTTGGCTGTCAATGCCTTCAAGCCGGATCGGTCTCACAAACTCCTTTATGTTTATCTTTCTATCTGATTATTCCTTTGACTAATATCTCTTATTTATACCACTATGTATTGAGCTCTTCTGATTGCTCTTTATTGGCCAGGTCAAGCATGGTTTCCTCAGGTGTAAGAATGGTTCTAGGTTTTTCCTGGTATCTTGAGCTTGAGATGAAGATGGTATGATTTTTATCCTACTCCCACATGGATGTCAATTCCTAACAGCATGGGTTTTGGATGTAGTTGACTTGCCTAGTATGGCCCATCATGTCCTAGCCACTCTACACTTCAGAGCATGTACATTGTTTTTCCCTCTTTATACTCTATGGGAGTGAGTTAATATGTATTTACATAGTTAAGACCACTATCCTGACTCTGCTGTCTCTCACTTAGATGTGCTCCCCCTGCTCTATACTACATATTTCAATTATAGGTGAGGAGTGATAGTTCTATAGAGGAGTATAGAGGGAGTCACACGAGTATCTCATGCTCCTATTGGTGGAGTAGATATGAATGATGATTTATATGAGATACATGTTGGAATCATTTGAACCCGTTTGGGGAAGTAGAAGACTTGTAGCTTGAGTAAGAAATAATTTGTATATAGAGGGCAGCACTGCATGAGAATAGTGAGCAGAAGGAAGTAGATATCAGAAATACATTTTCAGTATAGGAAAATTATATCTTCTCATAAAGGAGTATATAAATAAACATATTAACAGCTGACTTTTGGCAACTCACTGAAATTTGTATGTTATTATTTATACACGAAAGCATTGAAACTATACTACTACAAACATTTGAATATTGAAGTACCATTTTGAAGGATTAGCATGGCCTGGTGGGTTAAGGCGTTGACTCAGTAATTCAAGGGTTGTGGGTTTGAATCCCTGTCACATCAAATGTGTTCACCTTTTCAGCTGTGGGGTATTATAATATGACTGTCAATCCCACTATTCATTGGTAAAAGAGTAGCCCAAGAGTTGGTGGTGGGTGATGATGTCTAGCTGCCTTTCCTCTAGTCTTACACTGCTAAATTAGGGACGGGCTAGTAGAGATAGCCCTCGTGTAGCTTTTGCACGCAAATTGAAAAACAAAATAAACCATTTTTGATACAAGAATGATAGCACATAATGTAAATGTAGGAAAAAGAAGTATGAATTCATAATTCCTTTTATCAGTGCAGATGAATATTACATATATTCATGAATAAATAACAGCAAGTATTCCAAAATTTCTATTTATTACATAATATTAAAGTATTTAAGTTTTCCAAGTATCGTCACAAGTTATGCTCATTTGCAGATTTACTTTTCTAGTTAAATAGACATCTTATATCCTACAATTATACTTTTATTACTGAAGGTATGTAGAACTTCAGATTGTGTGACATGTTCACTTGTAGAATAATAAAATGTGTATTTTTGCTTGATAGACATTCTCATCTCTTGACATTTTTAATTTACCTTACCATGGTGGTGAGACATTGTTTTCAGAGTAAAATATTTTCTGTGCTTGTGGTTTTTTAAATGTAAACAAAAGTTCCATTGCAGATTCTTTACTGAAGAATGCATTAGTTTATTTAGGCTTTTTAAGTACCAACCATTTTTACAAGACTGTAAATATGATTTTACTACTGTGATGGATTCCCATGACTGGTTGTGGTTGTTCTTTAAAGTTATGTTTTTTTTTGTTAAAATTTTTTAATCAAATGTAACATTTGGAAATGAAAATGTCAAGTTTTTCATCATTGTAAGTAGTATATATTAACTATGATAAATCCAAATAAGCATGATGGATTTTAAATATTTTCTGAGTAAAATTAAACATCATTTGGAAGGAAGTATGAACATATATTTTTTTTTATCTTGCTTACACCAAATTCATAAACTTGTCTCCATTGTAATGTTTATGGCAATTTGAAAATGTCATTAGATATCATCTCATAGGTCTGATTAACACTCTGTTAAAATGTTTGAGTACTTTCCTTTCTATAGTTTAAATTGGAAAGTTTTACTGTTCAAGTGTTTAAACAGTGTATTCATTAACTAATCATTTCCATGTCTATGGAAGTTTTTTTTACACTTTGTAAATGATGAATAAGTTTGTCATACTATTATTGAATTTTGTATTTTTCCTGACACTTTTGTATCATCTGTGTAAGAAAGGCCTTGAAGAAGTGTTTCAATGAGACCATTATTTCTTTGAAGAACACCAATTTTAGTGTTATTGCATGATTTTTTTGTGAAACTTTTCTTAAACTAACTGATGTCTTTGACCTTTAAGAAGTCCAAAGACACACATTCACGTAAGCAGAAAAGACATGCATGAGTCTATTTCAGCTACATCAGGGAATTTGAAAAGTACAGTCAAATAAAATTTCTATTTCTTAATGATCTTCCTTGTGATAATGGCTGTTGTTTTTGGTTATGGTAGGCAGCACGTGAGCCTTTATCAGCTGAAATGTTTTATCTTGCTAGAAGTGCATAAAATATGGTGACATTTGTTGCAGTAGGTTATTTCTTACGGACCATAGCTTTCACTTTCAAGGTGAGTTTGTTGATGCAGATTTGTTTAAAGTTTGATTTCAGAGTTTATTGCTTTCCTAAATGTGATTCTTTTCGAGTTCTTAGACTGGAAGGATAATAATGAAGACATCTTTTGAAAAGTTAAGTTCTAAGCCTTACATTGTTGAACGTGCATGAGTATTTCTGTTTAGAAAAAGATTTTACATATCCTTCCAGTCTCTCACACAGACAGACAGACCACTTTCATACAAGACCACAGTTGCAGAGCCAATGCAACAGTATCTGGGAACTAATAGCTAATGTATATGGAGTTCCATAATATATACAGTAATCCTTTCCACATAGTATGATATACTATTTTCTATTCCAAAATATGTT